>NC_143254.1:52566355-52717870 GCF_984573655.1 Nuphar pumila
GTTGTTAGACTCAGTTGGAGTCTTTGGGCGATGGCTCCTTGTTCGTGAGTGAGCTCACGTATGCCTATACCTTAGATAAGAAAAATAATAAAATTGCTTTCACAGGCGATGTGCGTTTTGTTGGTCGTGTGAGGCTGAGCACGTGAATGGGCAGGCTAAGACCTCGTTTGCGTACCTCGCGGGGACCACGAGGCATAAACACCTCGAAAGGAGGTATGACTTGATAAATGAGCCTAAGAAAGATAAACCTGTTGCGCCTCATTCACAAAATGGTTTGCCTTAGAGAGAGTGGATGGTACAACCCTGAGTGACTAGTCGTTACTACGACACGTGTTTTGACAGGGGCTATAGCGTCTTTTGACCTCCAGTCACTCAGAGTTAGGGAGGTCGAGGTGATCTTTTAAGGGTACCTCACTACTGCAATAGAATGGATTGTAATCCTTACCTATGCGAGAGTTTCTATCAACTGCTTGTTGCTGGAATAAGGTTTACTCGGTCTGTAGCATCCCCGGTTACCACATTAGAAATCTAATAACAGACGTCAGGTGCATGACTCACAGAATGTGAGGTTCCTTTGCGTACCCGAAGGGGTAATAAGAAGAACTTAATTATTAACCAATCACAGCTGACGTACTTTAGTAATTCCTTGCTTCTCTGGTTACTTCACTTGTTTTGTTTCTTTATTGATTCTTAGCTACTTGTGGTTAAAAGTTGCTCAATTTCCTGTTCATTGTTTTAGTATGTTTGCACTTGACACAGACACATGTATACATTGTATCACATTTTTCATGTTATATATACATGCTTCTTCCTTGAGAAATAAAGATACGATGTTCTTTCTTCACCACCTCGCAAGAGTGCTGACCACGTTTTATGGGGATACAGGTGACGAATAGGTACAACGACGATACGATGACACACGGTGGAGGCTTGAGACCCACACTTATCTGCAGATCCTGCTCCTGTTCGGTTTTGGGTTTTGAGGGGATAATCTCCCTGTTTTGAGAGACTGATAGATTATTGTACTCTTGTCTCATTTTGTAATTAAACGTTGGGTTGTATATTTCAAAACTTGTTGGATATGCTTACTTACCTGTGGCCGCTCAGACTTACAGCCTTGTTACTTAGTTACCCCATTTTTCCTTGCTTTCCGTTGTTTATCGTAAAATCATTTCAAAAAAAAATTCTCAAAAATTCAAAGGATTTTTCCAAGGTCGGGGTTTGGGGCGCCACACTCCCTGCCTCTATTGTTGCTTGCTGTCTGCAGCTAGCAAGGCCCTGTCAGGAGGCCTTTCTCTTCCAGCAGGCAAGGGACCTAGGGCTCCCTGCCTTTGTTGGTCTTTTGCCCTGCTTAGCCGAGTATCGGGGTTCGGTTCGGCGACCATTACGAGTCTCACCAGACCCGCCTGTTGTTTTTTATCATATTCATGCTAACGCTTTTACGCTCGCGCGTTGCATGATGGAGCTGGCTCGCTTTTCGTAGCTTGAGCCCATGCTTACCTACGCTGCAGGTGTACGAGGACCCCAGACCCCCAACCCCTCAAGGTAGGGGATTCTTGTGTAAGGATAATGAACAAACTAATGCTAAGATAAGAAAAGATAATTAAAAATGGAAAGAAAGAGACATTATATATGTATACGTATAAAAATATATACATATGTCTTTTAACTCAAGGACACGATTTCGTTATCCTTGTCATCTTTACTTTCCTTACACTTTTTTTTTCTGTTGTCATCGTGCTATATGTGCCCAGGCTTTTAATTCATGTCTTTTCATTTGATATCTTTTAACTCAAGAATGCGGTTTCACGATCTTTATCCTCTTTACTTTTGCTGCACTTTACTTTTTTATTGCCCCGCGCTTTATGCGCCATAGCTTTTTACTTTATTGTCTTTACTTTGTCGTCGCGCTATATGTGCCCAGGCTTCTGTTTTGCATTTACTTTCTATACTTTTCTTTATGTTGCCCTGCGCTTTATGCGCCACGACTTTTACATTTTGTCTCGTTTAATTTCTGAACTTTTCTTTTTGTTGCCCCATGCTTTATGCGCCAAGGCTTTCCTTTCTTTCTTTTTTGCTTTTTAAGTTATTGATGATCTTCTACCTTGCGTATTACGTGCTTGCATGTCTGGTTAGCCAAGGTATGGTTTTGTACCTCGTGCACTGCCTTGGGTATTTCACTTGCTTACGTGTTTGTTTGGCCGAGGTACAAATTTGTATCTTGTGCATTGCCTTGAATATTCACATGTTTACTCAGGTTGTTTAGTTGAGGTATGGTTTTGTACTTTGTGCACTGCTTACGAGGTTTTGCGCTCGACACAGTTTTGCACTTTAGGGATCGATCATACTTTACTGTCACACTGTAGCGTGCACAAGCTTGCTCTTTGTTAGCTTGCACTCACTGAGTGCAACTTCGAGTGTATCTCAACTTGTTCATTTGTCTTAAAAGACACGATGCACACTTATGCACTTGGTTCTCCAAAAAGGATGACTTTTAGGCACCAACCTATTTTTGAAACGTATAGTTTTGTAAAGTAGATTTTGAAAGCCTTTTGCGAGATAGCGGCTGGATCTCCCAAATCGATGTGTTGGAGGAAAGTGTTTTACAAATTCTGTTTGTGTATCCGATATAACTCGGATAACCCTGTTTAAGGGCATGTGCATGAAATGGGTGAAGGTTCTACTGAGGAACCTGCGCCATCGCTAGACCGGTGTTGCATCACTCCTGATGCGAGACCTAGTTATTGGGTTTTCTGGCTAAACTAAGATAGTTGGCATTTTTTCTTATTTCGCGAGATTATTGCTGATGGATTTCTTCTGAGAAATCTATGCCCCTCTCCTTGTAGTAGTACTCTTAGTCATGTACGATACGTTTCGACTATGAGGAGCATTATGAGAGGTTTGTGGTAACCTCGAAACGTGTTTTGACACTTTATGGTAATCATGTAATATAGATGTTCGCCTAACAGGCAAGTGGCTCGTGACAGTCTAAAGGACCATAGCAGGACAAGTTAAAACTTGAATGATTACACTGAGGACTTTTGCAAAGTAAATGTGTTGGGAATTTCCTGTGAGAAATTCAGACTCCTCTCATCGTGGTTGTACTTTTGAACAAGTATATTGCGTATTGCGGTGAGTAGGATGAGAGGTGTGTGGTTGTCTCGAACGCTCAATGGTGCATGTGATTCACTAAATGATGACTATGCGCCTTCACAGGCAAGATGCTCGAGTGGGTCTAATGTACCACAACATGTAGAATGGGGCGGCGGTTAAAAAAACCCTTGACATGCCCGTTCGAAACGGTTCATTAAGAGAGAGGATGGATGGTACAAAACTCTGATGGACAAACAATTAAATGTTATTTTGGGCAAATGACTTGGCTTTCTCAGTCATCAGAGTTAGGGAAAATGCTACAAAGATAGCCTTCAAGCCACTTATGCAGAAGTTTGGATGCATCCACGAGTCATGAATGCCTTTGGAGATTTACTCTCTTCGTCACTGGCCATCTCCTTAGGAGCGGACTCAGTCAGTCATCCGAGGTATTATAAAATACATAGCATAATAAACCCTCGGATCGATCTTGGCTGTTTCTACATTTCCTGCCTTGTGTATACCCATAATGGTCAGCTAATAATCAGAACATAATATAACTTATTCACATTGTTGAGATGTGTGTGCTGAGACATGACTTGCTTGTTTGCTCTGTAGTTTAGCGTACTACTCGTTGAACTATACATGTCTGTTGTGGCGCTGCACTAGTTGGTTGAACTGCTTATGCAGTTCCTTGCTAGTAATAACTAGCCGCTCGGATTAGTTAAATACTTATAATAATAGCATTATGCTAGATGCAATAACATGCATACTACTCGCTTTGCTACTTGGTTGAACTATTCGTGCTTGTTGTAATATAGCACTAGTTGGCTTAAACATCTTATGACTGATGTGATTGCTTACAGCTCGTAATCTATGAACTGTTTGCAACTAGAACTAATGTAGCTGCTTGTCTTACAAGTTGCCTATACCTTGTGGTTAATATATATAATTGTTGTCGTGTGATTGCTTAATCACGTGTAACTCATAAATTGTTTGTTGTGCAATGACTTGCACCTTATGATCAATATAGTTATTTGTCGGTGGGCTGAAGAATTCAGTGGTAATTGCATTCATTGTGAACTTTATTATGAATGCATATGCTTATTCAGTTACCCTGCTTATTATGTTTGACTGCTTGGTGAAGTTAATTACTCTCTACCTGTAGAGTTAGTTGAAATGTTATAGTTGCTTATTTGGCTTGCTTAGCACTTCGGTTCTTATTGATCTCATATTTAGCTATTTACTTTACTGGAGTTTTACTTGTCATACTTGACAACATGTATTGTTGGCCATGTTTTGTTTCTCCTGTTTAGTTTAGTAATTGTCTTGCTTATTGCAGTCTTTGTTTTTTCTTGTTTTTTGTAAAACTGACTCATTTCATAGGTAGGTGGTGAACAGGTTGATGCAGCTTGTGATGGTATAATGACGTGATGAGATCAAGATGAGACCTTTTTCTTGACGTTTCGCTCTTGAGGATATTTTGGTAAATATGGTATAGAGTTTCTTTGAAAGCCTCTCTTTTGATTAAACTCTGGATTATTAAAATTGTGTTACCAAAACTCTGTTTCTTTTTTTTATTTCAATAAATATATTTGAATTACAAATTGGTTTGTAAAGAAAAGTTTATGCTATAATGCGCCAAAGGTCTAGGGACTTGCTGTTTCAAATATGATTTTTCGCTGAACTTCTGTTTCAAACTCTGATGATCGATTTCAAAGCTTTCAATTTTTTCTATAAAAGGTTTCAAGTCCAAGATTTTGGGGCGTTACATTGTTACTCTAGAAAATGAATTGCGGGCCTTCTATAGTAATGGCTAATTGAAAAGGCCAGCTGCCCTGTTATAGTGGTGGTGGGTGAAAGGCAGGTCAGGATCATTGGCTCATGCAAACATTGGATTGACGGAAATGCTGACCTGAAGCCTTGAAAAACATGAAAGAAAGCTTCTGGTGGTGGATGAAATAGGACCTCTTAGAGGGCTAGATGAATTACTAGATGATTCTTGAGAACAAGCAAAATATGAGTTTACGTGGACATTTCCAGTTGTTAAAGTCCTACATGTTGATCTAATCGCCACACAATGAACTAGATTGGCTGTTTTCAACAGCAGGCTGGTAGCTTTATTTAGAAGTTGGACAATTCAGAGGTTGCAATTTATATTATAGTAATGATAGGGTGCTCCCCGAGTACCTACTCCCACTTAATTGAAGTTTTAGATTTTCAATCTAGCTCTAGAAACCCCTGAACTGCATATATGACAGTGTAGCAGAAGGAAAGACAATCTAGCTCTAGAAACCCCAATAAAAAAGTTTTTCACAGATTGATTCAATTCATCGACTGGGATAAGGCAGCTTGATAGGCCGGGGATTGAATTATTTTTTCAAATGGGTAAAGATTTAAAGGAAGGAAGAACTTCCATTTGAAATTATCTGAATTGATCCCAAGGAACATCAAGGCCTCCAGTTTGAGACGATTGGTTTGATTTGGTCAAATAAACCAATTTTTAAGAATGAGCCATGTAGGGACAAAGCTACTTTTCACTTTGAACTGATCTTTGTTGTCTTGAACAAATTGGACGGTTCAAAATATAATTTTTAATGCTACCCCGTTCAAGGTAGACTTCACTAGTGGGATCAGATGCACCTTTCTTGTCCAATCAACTGGAATCTTGTTCTGGTGGTCTACCTTCTAGATGCACTTTTTCATTGTCCTTTCACCGTTGCCTATGAAACCCCCTAACCAGATTATGATGCATCTTACTTCAAATAAGCTTACCATGGTAGAATAGTGTTCTTATCTGATCCTAGGTCTCGTTGATTAAGCTTTGTGGTGGGGACATCAGATTTCTCCACAAGCATGCAATTATAATTAGAATGGTGTGATGGCAGTGCGTGGTAGCTAAACAATTTGCTTAGAATGAAAGTGGTTTGCTTATGGACATAAATCAGTATGTCTGGGTTTACTTT
Source organism: Nuphar pumila (assembly GCF_984573655.1). NCBI lineage: Eukaryota > Viridiplantae > Streptophyta > Magnoliopsida > Nymphaeales > Nymphaeaceae > Nuphar > Nuphar pumila. Next base: position 52,572,412 of record NC_143254.1, read on the forward strand.
TTTCAATAAGTCAGTGTGGCGCGACGGTCCTTTCTTACTTCCGCAAGTCTTTCTATCGTTTTGTCATGGGTATAGAATGCTTTGCAAACCCGCGACTCGTCAATCTGGCTAATACCAATATATTTCCATGTGTTGAATCATTTTCATTGGCCCTGTGCACCACCCCGTGCGTAACTGCTTAGCGAAAGTTGATCAAGCGCATTTTAAAATGTGTGACATGTAATCTATGCTGCTTAGTGCATAACCGTCTCATACCAGCTATTACTTTTGAAAGATGCACAAACTTTGGCTTAGCCTTGCGTGTCATGGAGCGTATTGTAACTCCATGCGTACAACACAACAAAACCTTGCCACCAAAGGAACAAGACCTTGTGACCCCCAATCCGAAGACCAGTTGATGATTGAATATCATAGCGAAGAGCATCATCCAGACTATTTCGTCGATGCTTAGGCATTCACTTGCCTAGCCCCAAGTTACCATACTCGGTTGGAACCATCTGAGGTGATCTCTAGGAGAATGAGCCCTAACTCTCATGCACCTATGTGCGTCCAACCGCTACGCATGAAAAATCTTGCAAGTTGAAAGATCCTTAACCAAATCTTCAAAGGCAATATTCTCAGATCCACTGGCATTGTTTAACTAAACAACACTCCACGTTTGTGCCACCACACAACGATGCACTAACGGCGATACTGATGCCTATCGCACGTCATGATATCATTGCACATCACCAATCAAGCGAATGCATATTGTGTGTGCCTACACTCGATGCATTTTTCACTCAATAGAGCTCTACATTGCATATGTCTTATTCTGAAATATCAACCCAGGACATTCTCCCCCGTTCAAAACCATTGTTGTCATCGACAATGCTGGTGTAGGTAAGAACACAATCTTCACTGATATGTTAGTTTCCCTTTATACTTATTTTTTATTTACTCTTTTTTCTTCAGCCTACTCAACTTGTTCTAGTTTACATCCACCATCACTGCAACCTTTATCACGCCAAGTCTCATACCTTTAATGCATCTCTGATCACTTAGACAATGGTCTTCTGCTTTATCAACATCGAGCATTCGCTGCTCGTGAGACCCCAGTGCAGTCTCATACACAAGCAAGTCATCCTCGCCCGCACAACAAACTTGTTGTCTTTATGCTCATGGCTAGGGTGCCTTTCAACCCCAGCAAGGGCAATTCCAAGTCTTTTGTGGTCCTCGCACAGAAAGATGATCATTAATGCGTGCTGCAGAGATATCAACTCCCTTAAGCACCAACTTATGTTTTTTCAACGGTCCAAACTAGTCTTCAAGTTGGGGATGCCTTCTTGTGTATCACCCCAGAGTGGTCTTTCAAAGCGTCTTTTTGGGCACTCATTCTCACATGGGCACCTTTGGCCCAACGCTGCAACTTTCCTCCCTGAAGTCAGCCCACTATAACTCTCTCTCATAGTCAGCAAAACATTTCTGCAGAAACCAATGAGCCACGAACAACAACTTTTTCTGCACACACAATCCATTGAGGATTTGCAAACTCAAGGAACCAAAATAATGAGCATTCTTGCTCAATGTGCACACTCTGCTAACCCACAATCTTGGGAGAAAATCTAGAAGTTTAATTGAGTCTCTCATATCCGAAGGTGTAAATCCATCCAGTCGAATCTAACATGCATTCTCTGCATGCACAAGGCAAACGTCATGCCCCACCTGTGAGCCTAATGCACAACTGGTAGGAATCTTTGGTGTATCTATGTTCTCTTAGCCAACTGAATAGCAACCTTACACTTCTGCTTATCATCGACAATATGTCTCATATCATCCTGCCAACATCTTGCTTCTGTATTCGGTCAACCACACTTCAGCTGCAAAAATTTATGTAACCAAGATAAACTACCATTGTTCTCTTCAGTATCGCACACAATGAACAATAAGGTCTCCGTGAATCTTTCTGCTCTGATATTAATTTGTACGAGCTTACTTTTTTCAATAAGCCAGTGTGGCGCGATGGTCCTTCCTTACCATCGCAAGCCTTTTTATCATTCTATCACGAGCATAGAATGTTTCACAAACCCATGACGTGCAAAGTTGCTCAAGTTGGCCAGCCTAATGGCCAAAGGCCGCATACCAACACCTTTCCATGTGCTGAATCATTTTCATTAGTCCTGTGCGCAACTGCCTAGCGAAAGCCGATCAAGCGTACTTTCAAATGCGCATTCCATGTAGTTCATGTCATTTAGTGCATAATCATCCCATACCAACTATCACTTCTGAAAAAACACAAGTTTTGCCTTAGCCTTACATATCATAGAGCGTATTGCGACTCCATGTACACGACACAGCAAAACCTCGCCACCAAAGAAACAAGACCTTGCAACCCCCATTCCGAAGACCAATTGATGGTTGAACATCATAGCGAAGAGCACCACCCAGACTCATTCGCCAGTGCCTAAGCATTCATTCGCCTAACCCCGAATCACTATACTCGGTTGGAACTACCTAAGGTGATTCCTAAAAAAATTAGCCCTAACCCATACGCACACCTGTGCATCCAACCGCTACGCATGAAAAATCTTGCAAGTCGAGAGGTCCTTAACTAAATCTTCAAAGGCAACATTCTCAGATCCGTTGGCACTATTTAACCAAACAATGTTTTATGTTTATGCCATCATACAACGATGCACTAATGATGATACAGATGCTTATCGTATGTTGTGCTATCACCGCACGTCACCGATCAAGCCAACGCATACCACGCGTTCTTACACTCGATGCATTTTTTACTCAGTAGAGCTCTGCACTGCACATGTCCTATTCCAAAAGATAGGCTCAGGACACAATAAATAAAATGGAATAAGCAATTCCCATTGCTGCAAACTTCTTTTGAAGTCGTTACTAGACATGTCCAATGATCGGTGAGAACGGAAGCTGATTTTTTAGCCTTTATATTTGACAAATTCCAAACACCAATGGTATGTTGAGAGACACTAAAATATTATGAACCAACAGCTAGTCAGTATTAGCAACTGAAAATCTCCCTACTTTGGATGAAGCTCAAGCAGATGCAAAAATCCTCTTAAAACCTCACCAGCTGAAGTGAGTGTTTTGTGCCCCGGCATTTACCCCTTGCATTCATGAAGTCAAGTACGGCACCAGTGCAACTAGGTCTCTGATCCCAAGGGTGGTTTCTCCATCGTTCATGCCCCCCCTTACACACACCACCACCACCACACATGGTTTTTATGCCTCCTCTATAGGCTTCTAAAAATTTGGTAGGCACAAACTGCATACGAAAATGGGCAATTTTTAGCACTGTTTTCACACTTGGTGTTTCACGTTTTGAAAAACATGTCATAAATTCATGTAAAGTATATTTTTACTAAAATAAATTATAAAGAACAAATATATGAAGTCCTATTAATGAGATGCTCAAGCATTGGACAATGAGGATGAGAGTCATTTGATCCTTGTTGGATGAGAGCCATTACTATTAATGAGATTGCTCTATATAATGTGTTCCTTGGGCCCCCCTTTATTGTTAGGTCTCGTTAGGCCCCCATCAAAATTTATAGTTTTAAGTATTTTTTCTCATGTCTAATACCGTACATGTGATCTGTAGGTTTTTGTTAGTGGGAACTGGATTTTGGATCACCATACAGGTTTTTCTGGTGATCCAAAATCAATGGCTATGAAGGTACCAGTTTTTCTTGGCTCGTAAAAATATGTTTTTTCATCAAGAAACATGATCCAAAAGTCAAATTTCACTAAATTGAGAAACACATCTAACGGTTCAAATCTATCATAAATAGCTTAAAACCTATGGTGCAGAATGAGAAATGAGGCCTAATATGTTCAGTTCTCTATATACTACACACACAGGACATTAGAATATGAGAATTACCATGTGAACTGCCAAAGATTATATGAACCAGCTCATGAATCAACAGTTTAGAATCTTTATAAATACCCAGGCAACAAAAAATCATATTTTTTGTTGAAAATATACGATACAACATGTAGAAAATGCCCAATTGGCATGCATGGTCCTATTTGCGAAAAAAACATGTAGAAAATGCCCAATTCGCACAGTAGTTTTTGATATTCTAGTGGCAATACAGTGATGAGGCACTTGAGTCCAGCTCAAGACCACAGCCAAATAGATTATCAGTCTCAATGCCATCCTTTAGGGTATGGGTATGTTTCATGGCTTGTCCAGGATTAAACTAAATGAACAAAAAAGACAACATAACACAGGTCATTCCGTTACAACTGTACGAAACTCAGCGTCTGTTAGACTTTACTCGGATAATACCGTGTTCCAAATATCCATTGTTCGATGATGAAGCTAATGGTAAAAAACAAGAATTCTGCAGTTTCACAGATTAAAATCTGAACTTTCGAATTCAATGATACTATTTAGAATACCAAATAGAAAAGAAACAAATTCAGCACCATATAATCTCAACAGTGAGGGTAAAACACACATTTTAGGGCAGGCAGTATCCATGGTCTATAGCAGAACGGTTCTCCCCTCATCCCCTTCCTTGCTGATCAAAATGTTTCAGGGCCCATGTCTTCGCAGCTCCCATAGTTCTTCACTAACATCTGCAGAGACCCAACCTTGACGGTCTTCGTAGACCCTCGTACCCATCAGGATGGTTAAACCTGCTGTGCAAGCACCATCCCAGAGGAACACTGTCGAGATGGTTCCTCATCGATGGGCTTGAACACCACAGCGTACCTGCTCCCAGAGGAATCATAGCGAAGGATTGAGGACCACAAGGCGGGCAGCAAAAAGCAAGGTAGGAGGAGGGACCTCTCTCGAGACAACTCGACCCGGAGAGTCACCAGAATAACCTTGACAGGAGTTGGCCCGGCCGCACGTCTGCCCGTTCCACAGGAGAGAGAGAGAGGGACACCCCGTCGAGGTGGAGTATGTTTTTTTTTTTACTGTTTCATGCATCCCGTTATTTTCGTAACAGGGGTGGAACTAAAATAACGTGTTATCCACAGCATCCAAAGTTTGTTACAAATGCATCCTTTGCCTTTTTCCGAGCCATCAAGCATACCCTGAGGTTTGTAAACTACACCTTAGAAACGTCTTATCCACAAACTCTTAGTTTTCACAAGGCAAGCTCATCACGTTTACACAAAACATCAAATTATGCGTGGCCATTTCGGTGCCTCGGTTCTGTCCATGTCTTGGAAGAAGCGTTCGAGTTTGAATGCACAAAAGAGAGGTCCTGTCGCAGCCTATATCATCAAAACATGATGCGTCACAATACAAGATAACAAAGCGTCCTTTTCTCCAAACAACCAAAAGTCCATATCCCCAAGAGACCCCAAAATCCACAACCTAGCTGCCACGGGATGACTCGCCAATTTTGATGGCTTTTATGCCAAAACAGTTACCTAGCTGCCACCACCCTGATCGAACGAGCTCTAATTCTGTCCCAGCCTGACATAAAATTAGTAGATAGGTCCGAGTAATATTTACAGCCCAAACCAAAGGCTATGAGGGGCCTAGCTCATAAAAGCACAACACCTTAAACTAGGGCCCAGTCTATTTACGAGCCGGGACCTCAACAGGCTTTTGCTTACTACTTTTTCCCCACATGGTGGCACCTTTAGCTTTAACTTCAAGGCATTCAGATACCATCATCAGTATACACGAAAAAGGCAGATATTATTTAATAGCACCAAGATTGTCATGATGACCTGACATGATTAATCCATTGGCACGCCAACTCCAATCAAACAAAGTTTTCACCTTGCACCAAAGACAAGGCGCCATGGAGCCCTCACATTAGCAAAAATACCCTTAATGTTACTCTCTTTTTTCTAGTTTGAGACTGCACAGGAACAGTGTCCTTAAAAGGAGGTCTGGAGTAGAAGCCCACACACTGTGGCACCGAGGCATCACATGACAACACACCAACCAGAACAGCTGACAATTAATTTTGGTACGAAAATTACATTAAAACTACATATTTTCATTTTAAGAAAAATATTTTTCTAGATAGGGAAAGAGATCATGTTAAGGTACGTTGTGTTTTCAGATAAACAAAATATCATTTGATCATATTGCACATGAAAAATTTCATGTGTTCTTGTTAAATCAATAAAATACAAAGCATATAAATCTATTAGGACCTAGCAATTTATATAGATATAAGAGAGAGAGAGAGAAGAGGGCCGCAAACTAATATTTCTTTTAAGTTTCTGGGAATTCCATTCATTAGTCAAGGATCTGAAGATGCTAGAGACAACGAATAAATAAATACATAGGGACAAACCATTCAACAAAAAGTTGTCCTAGTCCCAGGACACAAAAAAAGAAATGCCACCAAGGCCTACCTTCATTAATTTATCATAATGAATCAGAGACCAACAAGAGGAATCATCACGACCGGAAGGAAAATAGCCAACAAGAACTTGGACTAAAAAATTCTTTGATGAAATTGCGCAGACTCTAAAGATGATATGGTACAAAAAAAAACATCCCAAGATGTGGAAAACAAAAAACAAGAGGGAAGAAAGGGAAAAATAAAAAAAGGGAAAACCACTCACATTGGTGCCTTTTCCTTCACAATACACAACCAGAAAGCCACCAATTCTGCACTTCCTACGCTACCCTAGAACTAATTGCTCTATTCCCTTCAGCATTTTTACATATACTACAAAGCACCGGCCGATCGATTACCCATAATTTCCTCACTGCAAGAAAAAAGGAGCGACGAACAAAATTTCAGGCTAGAACCTAATATGGGAAAACTCCCCCCGCTCCCACTACTACAGTTCTCCAGTGTGCAATAGAAAAGAGATTTGAAGCGAGCAATTGTTTACCTTTCCTGCCTCTGCCCCACACCTATATAGGCCTTCACAGAGAGTGATATGATCAATGGAACACGTCCCCCCGATCTTTTTGTGCAGCTTCCCCTCTCAGCCTCGAGGCGAGGATTTCAGACCAGTGACAGGAGATCGAGCATCATCCGCTTCGGAATCGCTGCCCGATGAGCTCCCTGAATCTGAATCTGTTCACCACCCATAAACCAAAAAAAAACTTTGAACGCCCTCAAACGCATAAAAACAGAGGAAACGGTTAGATGATGGAATTCCCAAATTATGTACCGCTTGATGATGATGAGTCGCTACTCGAACTACTAGAACTGCTAGACCCACTGGCGTATCCTACATCCTTATCGATCTCAACAGGGGGAAAATTTGTTGATGGCATATTGTCGCATATGTCAACATCTTCCTCTCCTTGTTCACCTGTAAAGGTAGACAGGAAAAGAAAGAGTTAAATACCCATACCAGAGGCTTCAGTAACAGTATTCACCCATAAACAGAGCCACCGACCCTTCCTCTTCACTGCTGCAGCTTCGGGCGTCTCAATAACCTGCTAACAATAGCAGAAACGAATAAACCCCAATTAAGTCAGCCCATCATAATTCTCTAGTTAAACGAGCACAAGTAAAGAAGGCAATGTGCTTGCAACTTTCATACCTTCTCTGGTGGATGAGCATTCTGATCAGCAGCCTGAGCCCGCTGATCCTGCGGCTGCTGCTCCATGAGCGCCAGCCTCTTCATCTTACTGAGGGCCTTCTTGCAATTGTACACAAAACGATCAAGCTCCCACAGAGTTTCGATATCCAAGACATCGATGTCAACCTCGATCTCGTCACCATGCTGGGCGAGGTTCAGATTCCTCCGCCTGATGATCTGAACCACTTGGTCCATCTTCTCCTGAGGGAGATTCTGTAAATTCATGCTCAATTTCTGCTTCTCCTCAAAACTCATCTCCCTCTTATTTAGATCTTTTGCCTTTGGCTTCGGCTGCTTACTGGAATGTGGCCTCTCACCTACTGATACTTGCCCACCCTTCGGCTTTACAGAAGGCCCAGTCAATGGCGGTAGGCTCTTTGATGAAACGGTCACCACTGCCTCTTCAGGGCTAAAAACTGGTTGGCCCGAACGATTCTGCTGCGCCTGAATGCCAGAAGACCAAGACCCAGTACTGGGTGCAGGCATCACCCGCTTCACAGGCACCAATGAGTCTTCATGGTAAGGGTTCCGGATCTCTTCCTCTGCAAGCTGCCGCTCCTCTTCATACTTCTTGTATGCAGTACCCCACATTTGTTCGAAGCAATTCAGGAGCTGCTCCGCCATTGTGTTCACATCATGGCCCTTAGGATTATACAATAGTGCGTTGTTGAAGGTCAGGCGCACGTCAGATGCAAATTCCATTGGCGATGCATACTGATTATGGCCAAGCTTCATCTTTATTGTGCCAAGATCCATAGGACGCTTGATTATGGTGTTGTAGTCGTGAAGACACATCCCCACAACATCCACTGGAACATTGAAGACCCAACCGTGCCTGTGTTTCATCAGTTTGGAAAGGATCAGCCCACAACGCTTCATCATCTGCCCGAGAAGCCTATCAGCCATCAGATCCGGAGTGAACACCCTCTTTGATGCGGCATTGGGTGTTATTGGCAGCGGCCGCTTGCTTCCGGTGGTTTTCTTTCCCTCTGCATGCGGTATCTTTGACTTCCCTGTGACGAAGTCCGACGAGCGATAGAACTGGTTCGCCTTGGGGGTCCTCTTCTCCTTCACCCTGCCATCCACCTGCTGATCAAGAACCGAAAGATTCAGAGGTGGAGGCCGTGCATGCGCCACGGGAGTCTTCGCAGGAGCAAGCTCCCTGTAGGAACCTGAAAACTGCACCGCCGCACCGTAGTCAGATCTGGATGGACGCTCGCGAGAATCAATCTTGATAAGCAAGCTCTGGACCTGCGCGAGCTCCTCCATCAGCCGGTCCCGGAGTTCATTCAACCGTCGACGGGAGAACGAGGCAAGGTCGAACGAAACGTAAGATGAACGGGAGAACGGATCACCTCCGCCGCCAGAGGGCTGAACCTCCCTGACATGGAGGCCGACGCCGTTCTGGTTGAGCGAGGAGGAGTCATCGGAGGCGGCTCGACCCAGATCGGAGGAAGGGCCGTCTAGGGCACCTGAACCCTCGCCCCTGGCAGGGGCGACCACAAAGGGAACGGCACCACGGGCGTCGAAAGAGGGCTTGTTAGGGTTCTTTCTCATATAAACCTTGTAGTCTCCCCACTGAGGCTCATTACGGCTCACGAGAAGGGCGGACGCCATGAGACACCCAAATAGATCAGCATAGAACGCTCCCGGAGAGAACCTGGACGGAGATCATAGGGAGGGAACGAGGTTGCATGGAGAGAAACCCGCCGGATTACGGCGAGTTCAGCCGTCGGAGAGCGCTCGCAGAGAGACAGAGAGAGAGAGGGTTTGGCCTCCGCCTTTGGAATGGGGATCAAGAAAGTCCCCCTCCACCGCCTTCTTAAAGGCAGCAGATCTGCCCAGATAAACCTCAGACCCATCCTCAGCCGTCGATGAGGAAACCCACGAAGCCATCGGACGGATCGTACGATTTGCTTGCTGCCCGGGGAACTGACCGTCCTATCTGCAGGAACGGTGGAAATCTCTTCTCACAGACACGTGTCGCAAGATATGCGTGCATTAATTCGGGAAGGTTTCCTTGCTTTCTTTTCGCGCCATGGAAGGGTTTGTGGGGTTTGTGGGGCCCATGGAGAGCTGACATGTCTTCTCGGGTACTATTGGTCCAGCTGGCGCATCTCCACCGCGGGAAAAAGGAAATATCTTACTTTCTAATCGGATCGATATTTCCCGAGCCAGCTGGGTCTGCTCCCCGGATCAATTTGGGTGCCAACCAACCCCGACCCACCGAACCGCGCTGCCCCCTGTGTAGGCTCGCTGCTGCTAGATGGATCGGGTCTGAGAGTGATATGATCCGGGCCAAGGCTGCTAAAATCCATACTCGTTTAAGCGAATCAACATAACAATCGTCCATGCTTGAGCTCGAGAGGACCTAATCGACAACCGGCTGCACCAAGCATGCTGACCACACCTGGTCATTGACGGAAATGGTTCAGTGTATCTAAAACAATGAGTCTGATAGGCCCGTTACATAAAATTTATAATGCGTTGGTTTGGGTTGGAGCAGTGTAACCTAATTTTTAGTCCAGTATTTCTTTCTTTGGCCGGTGACTTGTTCGGCTAACTTTTTTTTTATCAGCAAAAGCTGGGTTAGACCGGCCCCTACCAGTTATACAGCTATACCATTGGGTTTTGAACCTGCAATGTCCCAACACAAGGTGACGTGAACTAGCTGCTTCTACCATACAAGCTGAGCCCCCAGTTAGTTGTTTCGGTTAACTGTTAATAAAGTAATGGGTGAAAATTAAATGTGCCTAAGTGTGAAGCAAGCGTTTAGAAAATGTCTTAATGTGTGAGCCATAAGGGGAGCAAAGTAAGATGCCATAATAAAGTAAGTGAAAGTAGGGCTCCTAGTTTGGCTCGTAAATAGCTCGTAAAAGAGGCAAGCTCAGCATGTTGAACTCAGACAGGCTGGTTACGTAGTAATAAATATATTTTAAATATGAAAATATATCTCATAATGTAGTGTAAAATAAATAGTTAATGTGGTTTAGAGTTGAACTCCTATTGCTTCTAGTTTTTTTTTTTTTGGGTAAATGAGTCAGCTTGAGCTTGGGCGCAATAAGCCTACAGTTCAAATTCTATTGCTTTAAGTTGTTAAACAAAATTTTTTACCTCGAACTCAGCTTGTTCAAATTGAGCTTAAACTCAGCTGAACTTGCCACAAAAACAACCAGGGCTTGAACACTTCATATTGAGTTTATTTGGCTTGTTTATTAGAATGCATAAATAAGTAGATAAACGCTTCATAGTGATTTTACATAAATTAATTTTTTAAGTTTTTTTAATACTATATTTTACAATAAACCATACAACAACAACTACTACGCCTTCATCCCAAAACAATTGGGGTCGGCAATATGAACCAAAAAAGAAAATCATTCTGGGTCTTCCACATGAATCCTTCTCCTCCAATCATTTCTATCCAATGCCATGTCCTCGGTGAGGTTCAAAGCATTCATATACTTTCCTATCACCTCCATCCATGTCTTCCTAGGCCTACCCTGACCTCTTTTAACTAATATATTTTCTCATTTCTCCATCATTCTAACTGGAGCATCATTAGGCCTTCGCCGAATATGTCCAAACCATCATAAACGATTCTCTTTCATCTTATTTTCAATAGGTGCAACACCTACCTTCTTACGTATCTTCTCGTTCTGAATTTTACAATAAACCATAATATCTAAAAAACATACAATTTTCTAACGTGAAAATAATGTTTCCATTCTCTAGAAGTGGGCATCTCACAGAGTCTCCAAAGCACGAAAAAAAGTGCTTAGTTTCACGTTTCTTAAGCAAGTTTGTAAAGTGTTTAAAAGCTTTCGGTAAGTATGGTTTGATTGTCTAAACATAGAGTGGATCTAGCCAGTCTTTAATGGCTTTGCAACAGGACCACATCTGTGATTATAGGGATGGCAGTGGACCAGGGGAGTGGGCCCCGTCCCATGAAACGAGGATGGAGGCAGTGATGGACTTACGCTTTCCCCAGATCCGCATTGCCCCACCCCGCCCCATTTCGATCCTTGTTAGTAAGATGCTAAAATAGTTTTTAGGGATGACAGTGGACCAAGGGGAAACAGACCCTGCCCCAACTTGCCTCGTTTGGACCGGTGATGGAGGACATAAAATGAGGATTGAGGTTAAAATCAAAACCAGTACGGGGATGGAGGGCATACTTTTGAGATGGGGTGGGGATGGAAACCTTGTCCCCCACCCCTGCCCCGGTTCCACAGACATCCCTAGTGATTATCACCCAATTCATATCAGCTCAAGTGTGGTTAAAGAATTTAAAATCAGAGTTCCCATGAAACTCAAACCCAAGCTCATCAAGAAAAGGCCAAATTTTTTTCTTTATTTTTTGGATAGTCCAAGGAACACCCCCCCCGCTTCCCTTCCCTTTCCATCATTGATCACACATTGGCTGGCCTCTGGTTGGTAAAATCCTTGAGATCCCCCTTGCCCATAGAGGAGTACACCCAGCATCGACATTGTGGCAAGAGACCACCCATGGATTTTGAACTTGTGACGTCTGGTCAACTTGGTGATAAAGGTAGAGATTTAGTAAATTTGACTTTCATGATGCATGGAGGACCATTGCTTGGTGCAATGGCAAGTGCTCGGGTTGTCAGCATGGACACATGGATTTGAGTCTTGAGGTTGACCATTTCTTGTAGAAAAGCAGAAGGTTAGGACCAGCACTAGTGTGCCCCTCCTCAATCTGGAGTACTTGGCTGAATTGGGTATGATCTCTTTTTTTTTTACTTTGTGAAGCAAAACTCAAATAGGATTCGTGAGGAAATCAATTGAATTATGATTATTTAGGAAAAAACAAGAAATTCTACAAAAAAATGGAAATTAACCGACATTCCATTTCTGACCTAAGCTACTAAACGCCTTGATCGTTCATCTACTTATATATGAGAAATTCTTAATTTTGATAAATCCAACTTCTATTTTGATAAACTCTAATTATGATGATTTCTTAATTTAACTTAACTTCCTATATTGAATATTCACCAATCATTTGGGTCCAATATCCAAATACAAACTAAAAAAGACAATAAAATCAAAAGTGATGTATCCAAATGGATCATGTGGACTCGGGTCGTGTCACACTCCTGCTTTGCATCTGGACCCTAGTCACATGTTGCTCCTACTCTGCTTCACTTTCATAATGCAACCTCTTAAAATGAAGATGACATAACTATGGCCAACAGGTTTGATTCTATCATGAGATGTGAGAAGGAAAGTATGTCATACGATGAAATGTGGGGTAGTTGAGCCATTCCTAATCTTTCAACTTGTTAACATTACATAGTCCTGGTTTAACACAAGAAAATTACCAAAAGTGTTTTCCCTTCTATGTACCATGATTGATTTTTTTTTCAATCAATCAGAAGTACCTAGCTTGCTAGAGAACTTTTTGACTTCTTAATGGTTTTAGTTGGAAATAAACTTTTAGACACTTTTGACTCTAAATATCAACCCTGTTCCTTTTATCTGTATAACACTGAACCTGGTCCATATGATGTCATGTTGCACATCTTGGTTTACAAGATCAATAACAGGTGAGGTTTTAGCTTAACCCATGTAGATGGTTCAAGCATGAAGATGATGTATTAAATGATAAAGCCAATCCTTATGGAACTTGTGTTAGTAGTCAATCTTTTGCAGAAGGTTCTCTAAAAATGAGCCTAGTGAATCTTTTGCAGAAGATTAAGCCTTCAAAGGCTTGTGAAATACGATCTGATGCTTGAAATCGATGATCAAGGATCTTCCTTTGATATGCTAGTGTTGTTTTAGTCTTCACCAGTAAGTAGTTTACTGCCATGAAATTTTTTCTTTACTGCCTTTTTTGTCATTGGCAGTTCCACTACAATCTACTTTATGAAACAGCTGAGAATTGTGTCATTCTTTTGATCTCTAAACCCTTTGACTCTTTGTCAAATCTGTGATGCAGAAATTGGCAACAGTTGCCTCATTAATTTGATGCTTTCTAAGCCATCCATCTGTTAGATTTAATGGATCTACAGTTTTTTAATAGTAGTTTTACCTTTGGCAAGTAAATATCAGCAACAATGTATCATGAACCAAATCAGAAACCAATTTATACAACTTACTGGATACATATTAATGACATATGATGTGGTTTTAAATGATAAGTGAATTACATAACTAGTAGAGTATTATATGGTATAACTCTAATTACTATGGGCAAAAGCAATGAGGCAATCATCAAACTTAATTGACCCAACCAACAGACAACAAAGTTACTTGGGGGCCATGCTCAAAACAAGCATTTTATTGACTAGTTTAATCTAGCTGTTACAGCTTTTTGCCCCCACAATATTTTCAATATCAGTCTTTTGATGGTACAATTTAAACATTATCCTTTTTTGTCTTTCCATTTTTGTTATAATGCAGCTTGAAATGAGATATTACTTTTTCCTTCTGTTATCTTAATTTCACAAAAACTTTTAAAACCTCAAAATACGTATGTTCCACTCCTTTGATACACAATGCCTTAACTCTCTCAACTCAAGTCGCTCAATTATATTTTTAACTGTATACCATTTAAGTTTGGTTAATTTTTCCTTATACCTAATGTTGAGAAGGCCTGAATACGACTATAACATAGGTTAATAGAGAAAATATCCTACACACACATAAAGATCTTACAGAGAAGGAACTAAGACCCAACGTTTACATACACAGGCACATCCATATTTGGAATCATTATTACAATTATTACATAATACAATGAAAAGTATAAATGTTTTCTGGAATACCATAAACCTCATAAAAGGTAGCATATATCAATGTGTGGCTAGGCCATAAACTAAAAGCTGATATACAGGAAAATGGTTAAGGCATGCAAATAGGTTTGATAACAGTAATTGAACTCTAAGTTTGAAAACTGAATGAGCATTAAATAAAGTCAAACATTGTTGCTCGGCAACTATAAATCATGTGAATAGGATATAAATATAATAATTTCTACATAAATACGCATTAGAAAATTAAACATGAGAGATGTACTGAATTCACTTGGAAGGTCTGTCTGTGCCTACACGAAAGGCACAGCATACTTCTAGGGCTAAACTCAATTTAAATTTTACTCATTTTGCAGTGAAAAGACTTTCAGTGGACAGTTTAACTTGATCTTGCACATCAGCAGCCATGTACTTATTCATTCTATTACTGCTATCTTCTTCCCTCTGCTTGTAGATCATTTGTATGTTCAATGCAGACACTAAAAGCTACCCGAATATACTTGGAGTCAAATCTAGCATGTTATTCATTAAAATCAATGTTTATTGATAAATGGTAAACGAAGATACCACCCATAGGTTACTGAATTATTTTACATAATATTTTTTCCAGGTTTGTTACCTATTCCTGCACCTCCTTTTATAGTGCAAGAACTACCAAAGTCCAGGTCTGAGGATCCCAAGATCCATTCTGAGGCCTTCCAAATGGAAATGCTGGGGAGATTGGCTCAGAGTAGCCAAGAGGCCAATGATCGAATCAGGCGACTAGAGCAACTGATTGCCCAGCTCGCCACATGCATGACGGATAGGAGGTCCCGTGAGAGGGAGTTCCTTAGACCTCGGCACGAACCGGCCATGAGATCCCCGCGATTTGATTATGAGGGTTTACAACGGGATGATTAACCATGGGGGAGAAACCGGGAGGAAAGGCATGGCACCAATCGATGCTCCTGGGAAAAGTTTTTTTCCTTTTTTTTTACAAGTTGAATATTGAAAACTGCAGCTTGACAACAAACACAGAGAAAGTGGACAATTTGATACTTCCTGTACTACTTGATCTTAATTTGTGAAATTTTTGTATCATTATGAACATTCAAATCAATGAGCATGTCTTTGAGAACTATAAGAAGTACCAAACAATTCTTTTAGAAAAGAGACCTATAAACATCAAAATCAACAAATGTTCTGAAACGTGTCAGGAAATCAAAATCATGGTCATACCGGAATAGAAATCCTGCTTCTGTAGACCTATTATGGATCTTTGTAAAGAAAACAGAAGATGGATTGTTGCACATTGCACACTTTCATGATCTGAATGTCTACAGGTACATGATAGGGCGGATCAGGTGCAATCACATTTCACACTTTCAGTGCACACCCCCCCCCCCCTCCCCCCTCCACACACACACACTTGACTGCCCTCGATCAGCACTTGACAGCCCTCGTCTTTTGGATACAGCATGTCAGCTGAGGAGCCCAACAGCAGATGAAGCGCATTCAGGTGCGGGGTGAAATAAAAGTAAAATCCAACATCTCGAAAATTGGAAACTTATGCGAAACTCATGGGAAACACGGTTCTCATAGTGCAAGAAATTTGTTTTCCATCACATGAGAAACCTACTGATTTTTTCTGTAAAACACTTTTTTTATGCGTTTATTGCGCATTTCACTTAAACAAGAAATTTTTTATAAAAAATTTAAACAAATATGTCATTTAAAAAAAAACAGTTAATTGTTCTTAAAAAATACATTTTTAAATATCTTTAATGTTAACAAATATATTGCCTATAAAAAAATTTGCTAACAAATATATAATGTGATAAATGAAATTGAAAAACCTTATAATTCATGTGTCATAATTCTCCATCGAGGTCCTACCCTCCCATGAGCCTCAGAATGCAAGTAAAACTTGAAAACAGACCCACTAATTTTAGGAATTCAGGACGACAACTGCAACCAGTGGCGTTGAAACTAGGAAAAGCATTTTTCACTCATCCAGAGGGCATCATCACGAGACCAGATGCATGAAAAATCTGCAGCTTTTCTTTTTTCTCTTTCTTGTTTTTTCAGTCAAGAAAGGATAAGCCCCAGTTGGACTCTAGCAGAAGACATCAGAAAAAAAAAATGGTTGCATCAAAATTTACTTCTGCAGCCACAAACCATTGCATGATCTCATCGAAGAAGTCACAATAATATTTTATGCTAATTTCCACTAGTGAAACGGCTAATGATGAAATCGGTCCCATCATTCATGTCTGCAACTTCCTCTTTTTCTTTAAGGGAAGTCTACAACTTCCTTCTACAATATAAAGCATAAAGACAACCTTTTACGTTTATCTTTTCATCCATAAGGAGATGAGAACAACAACATTTGAATAAGGTATCCTCAAAGCTTTTTAGGCTAGCTCCAGCACACACAGTTGAACCATAACCCCTTAATATGCACCACCATTCGTTCTTTTATCATATACAGCAAGTTACAAAACCAAATAGATTTGCATTATTCCTAGGCTCTAGGATTTTGAATCCATCAAAGAAAACTAAATAGATCGTTAATCTTGTTTACGCTAAATCGTTGAAAGAACCGAATCTAAAACTCGATGCAGAAGCGTACCCGAATTCATTAATGCACCAATAGATCTTTGACGGGTATGATATTCAAGAACTTCTATACGTGTCTTTGCCTTTCTCTAAACCTTATGAGAAAGGACTGTTTTCTCTTGATGATGATAAAGAGTCAAAAGAGAATAGCCAATATATATAGTTTGAGAAACATAACCTAATTTTAACCACCTATTTTCAATTTAGCCTATCATAAAATTGGATATTACCAGATAAGGGTATAAGAGATCTCTTCATATAATAAGACCATACCATACGAGATATCACATGGCCCAACCGTATTAGATCACATAAAGTGGGTTTGAACCTTAGACAACCTATACAGTGTGATTGATCATATGTAGGCCCACACGATTTTTTCTCAACAATCTCTCACTTGGGCCACATATGTTACCTTATAATCACGCATTATATCCTTATGAGCTCAAAAATATTACCTTATCAATTGATATCTCTATCAATCCAGTCCATCGATCATGTCAATATAGAACTAAAGTGGTCTTCATTATAAATAACATAATTGGACCCATCAATGATCACGTATATTGGCATAACCAAATGATATGGATCAAGTATGGATGTGACACATGAAAATTATATGTAATGTGATCCAAACATGTTTATTTTCAATTGGTCCTTCTTTAATCTTTAGTGAGATCACAACATATGAGTACAGAATGAAATTGAAACTTTAACTTTATTCTTAAGTGTTAAAAGAAACTTTATTATATCATAGAACATCCAAATACAAATTTTTACTAAACCTGCATATCATAAAATGATAAAACACCCATTCAAGCAGTATGCTCGTGAAAGACATTGGGTGACAAACCTTTGGTAAGCGAATCTGAAATCATGGAGTTTATGCCAATATATTTTATCGATGTCGGATCATTATGTATTCTTTCTTTAGCAACAAGGAACTTAATGTCAATATGCTTTGACTTTGATGAACTCTTATTGTTATTGGAATATAGCATTGTTGAATTATTGTCACAAAATAAATTGAGTGTCTCAATATTATCCAAAATTTGCAGCCATGTAACAAAATTACGTAATCATATTCCATGAGTAGATGCCTCATAACAGGCTATGAACTTTACTACTATAGTGGAAGAAGCAATGAGTGTTTGCTTGGCACTCCTCCAGGAAATAGCTCCTCTGGTCAATAGAAAAATATAACCTGACGTGGATCTATGACTGTTTTGGCATCCAGCAAAGTCATAATCATAATACCTAATGATCTCTAACTGATCTGACTTCTTGTATGTGTGCATGCAACCTTTTGTTCTATGCAAATACCGCATAACCTGTTTGGCTACTTTCCAATTATCTATATACCTGAGTTACTAAAATATCTGCCTAACATCCAAACAATGTATGTTATATCTGGATGTATACACACTTGAGCATATATAAGACTCCTCAGAGCAGATGCATCGAGAATCTTTTTTATATCCTTAATTTCAGACTGGTATTTGGGGCACTGAGCGAGATTAAATTTGTCTCTCTTAGCAACAGGAATATCACCTGGTTTATAATCCTTCATGACATTTCTATCCAGAATCCTTTCGATATAACTCTTTTATGATAATCCAAGAATACTCTAAGAATGATCTCAATGTATCTGGATCTCTAATACAAAAGAGGCGTCACCAAGATCTTTCATTTCAAATTTCTTTATCTGAAATATCTTGGTTTTGTGCAGTATGCCTATATCATTATAGACTAGTAATATGTCATCCACATATAAAACTAGGAAAATATATTTACTCTCACTGAACTTATGATATATGCATTCATCTCCAAACCAAATGAGATGACAACTTGATGAAATTTATGATACCACTGACAGGAAGCCTGCTTAAGTTCATAGATGGTTTTTTTAATTTCCAAACCATTTTCTTTGCATCGCTTGAGATAAAATATTATGGTTTGACCATATATATTGTCTCATCAATGTCACCATTAAGAAATGCAATTTTAACATTCATCTGATGCAGCTCTAAATCATAATGAGCCACAAGTGTCATCATAATTCTAAAAGAGTCATTCGTAGAAACCAGAGAGAAAGTCTTTGTGTAGTCAATGCCTTCCCTTTGAGTAAACCATTTTGCAGCAAGATGGGCCTTATATATTTCCACGTTATCTATTAAATTCCTCTTGATTTTAAATATTCATTTGCAACCAATGAGTTTCACACCTTCAGGTAATGGGACAAGATGTCACACGTCAATGTCCTTCATGGATTTAACCTCTTCATGCATTACATTAGTCAACTTTTGAGAGTTAGAACTCTATACCGCTTGATAGAAGTTGATTGAATCATCTCCCCTTAAGCCAATATCACCATCATGTTCTTCTAGAAAGATAATATAATCATCTGAAATTTCTAGTGGGTTTTTTTAATGGCACTTGTTTTTTAGGTTGTTGAGTTTGTATGGCAGAAGTAAAAGCTTGATTTTGGATAGAAAGATCTAAAGTATTGCCTTGAACTGGATTTATGGGAACAATGTCAGGAATAAAAATCTTATCTTTGTCAACCACAACTATAAGAAGAGAAATAAACTCTTCTTCAAAAGCAATGACTTTTACTTTATTACTCTCCCCAAACTCACCACCCTCAAAGAAACAAGCATTTTTTATTTCAAAAAAGAACTTATTTAAAGGATCATAAAACGTATAGCCTCCGAACCTTTCAGAATACCCAACAAAATAGTAGCTAACCGTTCTGGAATATACTTTATTTTTATAAGTCTCAGCTCGACATCCCCAATTATGAAAGTATTGCATACTAGCCTTTATGCCTATCCACAATTTATATAGGGTCTTGGTTATTGCTTTAGAGGGTACCATGTTCAATACATAAGCTACAATCTTTAATGCTTATCCTCAAAATGACACTGGTAAAGAAGAATGAGAAATTATACTTCTTACCATATCCTTAAGAGTCATGTTTCGTCTCTCAACAACATCATTCACGCTAGGAGTGTTTGACATGGTATATTGAGAAACAATCTCACATTCCTTTAGGAATTTAGCAAAGGGCCCTGAGCATTATTCACCTGATCCATCGTATCTATCATAATACTCGCCACCACGGTCAGATCTGATGGCCTTAATATTTTTGCTAAGTTGGTTTTCAACTTCGACCTTAAACGATTTGAACACATCTAGAGTCTGAGACTTTTCATTAATTAAATATAGGTACTCATAACTAGAATAGTAGTCTATGAACGTAATAAAATATTGTTGACCATTCTAAGAAGCTATAGAGAATGACCTACAAATATTTTCTAAATTAGTTCTAAGACATCTGTTTTCCTTTTGGCACCTAATTTATTTATGTTTGTTCATTTCCATTTTATACACTCAATACAAATTAACTTGAAAGTCAGTGAAATCAAGAGAATCAAGAATTTTACTCATCATAAGCCTTTCAATTCTTTGTTTAGAAATATGACCTAAGCGCTTATGTCATAATAAAGCGAAATTCTCATTTGTCAATTTTTTGTTTTGTACCATGATCATGCATAATTTATACACGTTGTATGCATGATTTTATGTGGAATGAGCATTAAAAACCCATGTTTGATTAATGGTCGATGCAATCCTGTAGGGCACTTATTGATTTCGATTAAATAGAAAAATAAACAAGTGTTGACCCACTTGAGTGTTTTAGCAAAATTCAATTTTTACTAACAGTTTTTTTTTTAAAATAGTTTTAAAAATGGCGGCTTTATGAATTTGTTGAAAATTTGGAAAGTATTTTAGAAAATTTTCTTAAACACTTTCAAAACCTAATTAGACCCTATAAATAATAGAGATTAGAGAGAGGGGGCGTCTTTCCTTCTTGGAATTCATGCCTCTCTCTCTCTCTCTCTCTCTCTCTCTCTCCTCTTCATTTCTTCCCCTTTTCCTTGCCGGATTCTTCTTCTTTTCTCGTTAGAAAGTGATGTGTGACGTTCGAACATCATGGAAGACCGCTCTATTCTCCCCACTCTATCGAAGGCAACCACAAGTACGTCTCTTCTCCCCCTTCTCTTTACATCCATGCATGTAGAATAGGTTTCTGTATTGTTGAATACATACAATTTTTAGATATTGCATATAATTTTTTTTTAGTTTTCCGCATATAGGTTAGTGTTCTATTTGATTTAGTTTTTTTATTGGTTTCCTAAAGAAAATACAACACAAAATTTTTTCTGATAAAAAATCAGATCTGCCATCATCGGCAGACCTGATATGTCAATCCTAAGCAACACTAGCCTAGATTTGATCGTCTGCCAGTGCATATCCATTTAGCAGAATAGATTAGGCCAACCTAAGTTGTTGAACCTTGATCATGTCAAATAAGACCAGATCAATTTAGTTACATACATTTTTTAGGTCGGATCTGCCTAGACCCGATCTACAGCTAGTCGATTCAGGTCTGACTAGCTGCAGACCAAAAAATTTATCGCTAGATCTGATCCAATTGCAGTTGAGCAGGCCCGATCAGATCTATCTTCAGATCTGATCGGTCCCTAGCCCTTTCAGCTGAGTCTGCCAGATCAAGCCGATCTGGGCTAGAGACAGCTCTGATCTGTCAGATCTGATTAGATTAAGTCGGGTCCATATTTCTCTGATTTACAGATCTGACCCACTATTGATATGCCTATGCTTTTTAGTTTATTCAATCCAACAGATTCAATCAACATTTTTGTTGCAATCAGGCCAATTACTATCTTTATTTTTTGATAAAGTTTGTTGCCCAAAGCATCATGGGCCCAGATCACGTCAGAGCTATAACCACTGTAAGCACTATTTGATTAACAGATCTGCCAACAAATCTGCCAATCGAATAGCCTTTACAATCATTGCAGATCGTTCTATACATATTATTTTTTTAGATTGTTGAACTAAATAAAAAGCAGATGAGTAAGGATTGGATTCAGTCTGCATGCTAGGCCTACACAGAATTGATAAAGTTGTTCGGATTTGAAAAAAAATTAGAAGCAATGATGGTTTTCATTTCCGGTTGCTAGATGAATCTCTTTAGTTCATTTTGTTTTCTTTAAGGTTTTATTGAACTTTAATCAAAAATTTGATTGCCTTTAGAATTAGTTATAATTAGAGTCTTGCATTTTTTAGATTTAATCTTTACTTTTCGCAAACTAACATTGGCTAGATTAGGAAATCTAATTGGTTCGTGTGTTTTATGGTTTTTATGTTTTGTAGGTGAGTTCACGCTTGTTGACAAAAGCGCGATAGCGAGGGTCGTGCCCATGCGAACAAGGGAAGCTAGATCGCTGGCAAAAAGAAACCCTGCAAATTTTTTCTTTTCTTTATTTTTTAAATTTTTTTTAGGGTTACAAACCATTTAATTTATTTGGGGTTGTAATAATTTTTATTTTTCCTTAAACTTCTTTAACAGAATAGCATGTTTTATTTACATTTCATTTAAGGCAATAAAGCTCATTCTTGCGTGGAGTACAAAAGTTATAAACTTGTTCTCTGAGTTCAACCCGGACTTCACCACTAGTGTGAACGGGTTATTAAAATTTGGTGTACATTTTACACTTAGTTTTCATTGAAAATTATATTTCAAAATAAAATCATACTATACCACAATAATTTAAATGCAAGGTTTCATTATATGAGGCAACAATATTAAGCAAATATAGGTTATCAACCGCAGATAAAGAACTGACCCCAATAAGATTTGAATCAAGAAATAATTTAAATTTATTATTTCTAAATAAATAAGAATAACCATATTTGTCTAAAGTGGAAATAGAAACCAAATTTTGTCTAAAAGGCAACACAATATATGTTTCTTTCAAATCTAAATAATGCACGAGTAAGTCATCAGACTGTATTTCAAATCTTCTAAATTTCATCTAAAAGTCTAAAAGGCGGCTTAAACTGACTGTATTGTGCAGAAAGAAATATCAAAACCAAATGCACGAGTAAGTCATCAGATAACTCTAACTTTAGTACATTTAGTTTTTAAGCAAGATGGGACATTTTCATAATGTAATCCCTAATGTTCCCTTTACCTTTATACCTCATAGAAACTATAATATCACGTATTTTGGTAGTTAGTCATTTTATAATTTTGACAAAAATTTGGCCAAGTCTGAGAGAAAAACTGTTTGAGGCTTGATTTTTAGACTGATGTCTTTGAGTTTGGGCTTGACCCAGGTCTCATCGACAAGGTAGAGGCGAGCCAATCGAAGCGTGAGAAAGAGTTTTATTTTTTACTTTTAAATTCAAGCAAAATGTGGGTTATTTTTAGGCAAAATTTGAAATTTGATATTAGTATTATATGTTGTTGGATGCGTCTCAGAATTTTGAATGCAACGATATTTTATTTTCCTCGATTCGGGCTATGGTTGGTCTAAAAATCATGTTTTCTAAAAATTGAGCAGTTTGTCAAAACAGATCTGGGGTTGGATCCAATGCATATGATTTGAATTATTATGGATTTGGATCCTAGTTATGACCTACTTTAATCTGAATTTAATCCCGATCTTGATCCATTTTTGTTTTGGGTATGGGTTTGGATTTTTGGATTTGGATCTGGATCCAAATCCAAGATCCATGCTTTTCCAGCTTTAAATTAAATATAAAGCTTTAATTTGGGGTTTAATAAGGCTAGGGAGCCCTCTGGGTTAATTTGACCATTTTTTAAAGTTTTTAGATAATTTTAATTAATTAATATTTAATAATTAATTAACTAATTATGCAAATTCCAAAATTTTATTTTAGTGCTGAGTAGGACTTCTTAAAAGAGTCCTTATTCTTACTTAAGAGAGTTTTAAAATGATTGGAAAGTTAAAAAAACAACAAATGTGAAAAAGTCAACTTTTTGAAGAGTTTCAAAAAAATTGGAAACAAGAGGGAGAGAGAGTTCCATTTTTTTAGAAACTCTCTTAGAGAGAGCTGGAGAAAGGGGGGGCGTCACCCCTCTCCCACTCATTATATAAAAAAAAGAAAGAAGGGAAAAGAGAGAGAGAGAAATGAAAGAAGAGGAAGAAGAAGAAGAAGAAGAAGAAGAAGAAGAAGAAGAAGGGTCTTCTTCTCCAGCCATCCAACCTCATTTTTTACCATTATTTTTCTCATTTTTTTCGATTCACGTAAAGGTATGGGTCTCTTCTTTTGAATTAAGTGAGAAATCGATTATCGATTTGATTCTCATGCTATATCTTGGTGTAAACCACGATAAAAGAGTAGATCTATGTGATCACTCTAAAATATACGGAAGAGAACCCATAGATCATCTTCCATGTATGTGTTTTGATTCTTTTTACCCTTTTTAAAACTGTAATTTTTGCACATAATCATTTTTAGGTTAAACTAGAATTTATTTCATGGTAGGAAATAGTTCTTTTTTGTGTTTACATGCTAATATTGTTGATGCATGAAAAAAAAACATATGAAATCCATGGTGTGTGCATATATTCTGTAGAAAACGTGAATGTAATGGCATGCACATTGAAAGCTTTGAATAGGTATGCCTTGTTGATTAAGTCTTCCAACATAGATTTAATAATACTGTTGGATTTTTTGAATTTTGTCCATGATCATACATGAACGTGATCATGTGTAAGCATGCATAACTATATTATAAATATGTGAATACATGCCTGAGTAAATTTAACTAAGTCTTAGTAAATGCTTCCTATTCATATGATTATGTTTAGTTTAGTTTTACAATATATATATATATATATATATATATATATATATATATATATATATATATATATATATATATATATATATATATATATATATATATATATATATAATAATGTTTTCGATTACTGCTGGGCCCATGTGACCTGTAGTTAGTTGAGTTCTTAGGGTAGTCAGCCCTAGTCGACAGGGTAGGCTGGGTCACGTTTATTAAAAAAGAACAAAAATTTATGATTGGTGGGTTGTCCAGCCCTGACAGCACACACAAGCCCGGGTTGGGTCTATGCATGTGCTGTCAGGCCCAGCCGATAGGGTTGGCTGGGCTGACTTGGCTAGCCCAGCATGGCAGGCAGTCTGGACCGAGGTTGACCAGACCCAACCCAGCTGACCTTAGTCAGTTGGGCCTGTTTGGAACCCCAGCCGACTGGGTCGGTTGGGTGTAAACCTCTTTATAAAAAAAAAGGTGTGTGTCCAAGTGTTGGATCTTTGTATTACAAAAAAAAAAATCTTCTTGCATGTGTTGTGTATACATTAATGTTCATTTTAGTGAAAAAAAACTGTTCATTTACAATATGTGCTGTGAGGTGTGTATGTTCATTTCAATGGGAAACTGTGCACTCATAGTCATGTAACATTGACAAAGAATGCATTGCTAAGTATATATAGAACTTAATAAGAACATATAGTGTTGTGGTTGTGCATAATTAAATAAGAACATGCGTTGACATGAATACTCACACTTGATGAGAATATGCAATTACATGAGCACGTACACTCAAAGGAAGCATGCATTGGCGTGAATACGTGTAGGCAAATGAAAGAATGCACTTGACATAATTATGCATATGAATTAAGTTAAATACATGCTTATGAATATTTTTGCTCCATATGCATGATGAAGGTTTGCATATATTAATGTGCATTGTAAACATGTGATTTGTGTCATATGTGGCATATTGCTACGGCTTTTGTATATGGTGCATCGATGATCCAAGTGAATCATTACAGGCCTTGTAACGACCCCAACTCACACCCCTTAAAAATGCAGATTTTTTTTTTAAATCGTTGCGGAAACCATCGCAAAAACTTTGGGCCTTTACAGTTCCACTCCCAATTGGATAACACGACCAACCACAAGAGAAACTTATACCTATCATCCAAACCAAACCAAACCAATCATTTATTGAAATACTGATAAATAACTTTAGAGACAATTGCATAAAAAAACTATTCAGAGTGTAGTAACAACTAAATAAATAAAAAGAAAACAAAAATAGTGTCATGATGTCCATCTGTAATCTGTCTAGCAAGTGTGTGACACCCGTGACTTTTCCAGACGCTAGTCGCTTCACTGATTTCCTGCTTCTGCGAAAAACCATAAAAAGAGAGGGTTAGAAATCCGAAGAATTCTACGTATATATCCCTCTAATAAAAATAAGTGAACATAAAGAACACAGGTACAACTTTATGCAATTTTTTAGAGAAATGCAATTTTGACAATTACTTAAACTAATTTAAGTATTCATGCCACATTTATTAAGTATACAAGAACCTTAATCAACAGTAGATATTTCAATTTAAGTAAGCAAAGTATCCCACATGCATTAAAATTAAACCATCACCCATCCAATAACATACAATATTTAAGGGAAGAAGTAAATTATGCATGTCCTAATGCATAGTAGAGTTATGCATGATTTATGTGCAATGTATAAACACCTTATTGTCTTTCATTTAAGTTCATGTTTCTATATGCATGCCCTATTAAATGCATACAATTTAAGTTCATCTTTTTAATTACCATCGCCCCCGGATACACCAAACAGATAAAATCTCTGAGGTCAAGTTAGGTTCCTAGGGTAGCTTATCACACAATTTATATTTTATTACTGGGTTTCAACTTACCCCTCGACCGAATCACCTTTGGAACATTAAACCTCCACATCTAATGTTAGGGACACAAGGGACACCCCACGCCTACAAGTGTCACTTCTTTGGTACCATAAACAACAGTTGTGTCAAACACACCACCCCCAGGTAAAGTGACAAACTCTCTCTAAAACTGTGGCCAGGAGAAAGAACCTCAATATCGGGTTCAGGGAACAAAAATAAAGCACACAGAGTTTTTGTATCCTCACAGTCTTCCCAAGACCGGACCTCTAAGATTCTCATTCTCCAAATGGGAGATCTTAGTTTATACATTACACTGTTTCTTTTTCGTTATCTTTTATTTAGATGCCAATTATTAAGTTTTGCAATTTAGCATGTAAAAGTAAAGGCAAAACTCGCATCTACCTCTGCGAGAACCATCATGGGACTCTCGCCCGTAGAAACACATAGAACAATGCAATATAGTGAAATAATAATAAAGGTGATTTTTGCGATGCATTTAAAATACACAAAAAAAGAGCAAACTAAAGCTCAAGGCCCACCAGACCCATGATGATTCATTTTGAACATCGATGCATCGTATACAAAGATCGTAGCAATATGCAATTTATGCAACGATACCATCATGATTCCAAATGCACATTCATTCATACAAATTTAACAATGTGCGTGACCTACCACAATCATATGCATGTGTTTTCTTTGAAATAACATCACATGCTCATTCATATTTTTTTTCCAGTGCAAATACACCATCAATGTTATATAACTGTTTAAACTCGATATTAGTGAAATAAGCACATTAAGAATAACTATTTCAAATGATGACAAGAAGATCCAATTTTAATTTTTTTTTCATGCACTATACGCAGAACATCAGAAATTCTTGATAAAACGATGATTCTAAGTAACATAACAGGTATTAAAAGGAGGACGTGTCTCTTACCTTAGACAAAGTAAAACAAGGGTCACATGAACTGATGGAACAAAAACCAAACAATACCAACTTAGAATATTCCATTTTGGTAGCAAAAAATCATGCTATCAACATAAATAGATAAATTTAGTCAGCTGCAACCTCCTTTGCTCGGATACACACAGGAAATCATACACATGAATGTAGAAATATATCATTGTAAAGGTTATGCAAAGAACAATTCCTCAATCTTTGATAGAACAAATTATTGTCGAGAACTCGCACAAACAGCAGGTTACTCTCATTCTTTTGGTTTATCTGAACTTGTAATGTTCAGCCAAAAGGGCAAGTACCAGTTTCCACCCGAAGCCTCACATGCGAGCATCCCTAAGGTTCCCCGGCTTCGTTATCAGAAGAAGGAAAGTCATCCCCATGTATGCCAAATTCCATATGAGATAGTAGAGGACTTAACAGTTGGAAACTAAGAGTTATAAATTTGTAGAATGAAGAATAATAACATTTCTAGTAAAAATAACAGAGGCCATAAAAAGATTAAAAATGAGGACATATAACAAGCCAAGTAAGACAAGAAACTTCAAGACATACACGATTGGACCTTTGCTCCTGGCAAACTTCTTGCTTCTTCTTTATAATTAATGCAATATATATAGCCACAAAGCAGGACCATGACGTAACCAAATCCTAACTTGAATTGGGCAATACTAACTTCAGTTCAACCCCAAAGGCTAATTTTTTTTGTAAGGTACTGCCAGCACCCAACCGACAGTCTGGGTTCTGACCCAATCCAGCCGACTGAGTCGGTTGGGCCTCTCAAGGCACAGCAGAGCGCAGGCTGAGCCTGCGCATCCCCTGCCTCTGGCAGCCGACCTCTGCTTGGGATCACAATTTTTTTTTTCACATGACCCAGCCGACCCAGTTGGCTGGGTTTTGGCATTCAACCATCCTCACCCAAACATGCAGTCCTGAAAAATCAGTCATGGGGAAGATCCATGGGCCATTCCCCAATTCCATCAAAAGAAAAAAAACATAAGATCGAACAGGAGTTCGATTTCTCATCAAATTTCATAGGGGAGACTCGTACCTCAAAAGAAATCTGATGCTTGGGGAAAAGAAGACCCAAGGGTGACGACGATGGGGAACTGTAATCATGGCAAAAGTTTCGTCTCTTCCCTGCGGGAGAGAGGGAAAACCTTCTGCGAGTCAAACTTGACCAAAGTTTTGGAAAATTGTTTTGAAATACTCGCCTCCGTTTTTGAAAATATCGGGAAAATCCATAGGATGGGGCTCAACCTGTCGGTACGAGGTTCGACCGTTCCTGGCGCCTTTAACAGGGGTAATCGAATCAAGGACCAAAAATGTGCTTGACTTAGTGAAATCATCGAAATTGTGTTCTATCCTAAATGCACAGAGAATTCAGGCATGTGCTATGAGATTTTGTAAAATGTAAGTTGGAAAAAGATGATGTATGCTTAGAAAACATTTGGAGTTTAAAAGCATTTCTCAGGAAAAAGGTGAAAATCAGCCTCTCAGGAAGTTTTGATGAAAAGGATTTGAAATCTCGAGAAAATTTATGTAGTTTTGGGAAAATCATGAATGGTTGAAAATCCTGGAAAAATAGAAGCAATTCTTAGGAAAAGGAGAAACATTTGAAGGGAAAATGCTTGTTAGGGAAAATTCCAACTTTGAAAACTTTCTTCGGAAAACGATTAAAATTTATTAGAAAATCTTTTGGAGAAGGAAAATCAAAACTCGGGAAACTGAAATCCTGGGAATCTTAGCCTTGAAACACTTGAAAATCGATTTTGATTCTTGAGAAAGATTGGAAATTTTCCCTTTTGAAAATGAATCTTAAGAAAATAATCTTTTCCAGGGAAAATCATGAGAAAACTTGATTTGGAAACTTCAACTTTGAAAATTTTCAGAAGCTTCTTAAGAAATTGGTTTCCTTGTAATGAAATTTTCTTGAGAAAATCATGAGAAATGCAAGTGATTTCATGATGCAAATGAATGAATGTCGTTTTGTAAAAGGCCTCTTTTCAGAAAATATGCGATTTTAGAATTAAGCTAAGTAGAATTATCACACATTCCGACTATGGCAGTAAATATGTTTACAACCTACTTAATTAATTCTAAAATAGTTTGTAAAGTTGAAAATATGCAGTAAAATTTTGGAAGATAGCCTAAGAGTGTAGGCTCAGTGTGACTGGTAGGAAGATGCTGAATCTGGGTCTCGTCCATATTCCGACTAGGGCCGTAAATATGGACTACACCGAGTTCATCAACTCCCTAAGAGTTGGTGTGCCATTCATGTACATCCATAGTGCTTTTGAAATAAAATGCATGAATCACATAATCAGGATATTGCCTGAATTCAAACTATATGATATGCATCCGAGTCTAAGCAGAAAATTAAACCTCTTATTCCAAAATTTACATTATTACATCACTAAATAAAAGGAAATAAAGATAATTGCAGACTTCAGCTCCTTCCTTTGAATATCCCTGCCAAACTTGAAATGGGGTTAGCTCAGATATGTGGGTTTTTCCAAGATTTTCCAATAATATCTTGAGATTATTGGACTTAGTTGGATATAAACCCTGTTTTTACACTTTCTTGATATTTGAAATGATGTAAATGCAAGAAAATACAATAATAAACAGTTTAAAATTCGGAATTGGGGTCAAAATGACCAAAATACCCCTAATATTAAACTTATACATTTAAAATCAGGGTTTTTTGAAGGAATTTTGACCAAATTTGAATTGAACCAAATAATGATGAAATGCATGATGAGCCATGATGGTATGATGCTAAACACATTAGGACTGTAAAATCATAATTTGACATTTTGCAACTTGGCCAAAATAAAGAATTTCACTTGTTTTCCGCTTGGATCAGGGTCCCGCTGGGCCCTGTTTTGATAATACGGCTAAACCGAGCATCAAACGATCTTCAAATAATGTCAAATTAGGTATAAAGCACCCCTCTACCCTTATAAACAACCTAGAGTGCTAAAATTCATGAAATGACATGGTTTAGATGCGAAAATTAAAAGAAACTCCTAAAATGGGCGAATTTCGCATACATGTCCGAACCAAATAGAGCATTTAATGCGATAATGCAAAAATTCCACCATAGAAATGTCTGATATTTTGCAGACTGCTAAATTACATGAAAACAAACAATTTTGGCTTTTACAGTCCCAGAATTTGAACTACGGTGAGTTCGGTAACGGGAATTTGGTTCTGACGGAGGTAAAATTAATCTGTTTTGATGTAAAATTGAATGAAAAATAGCAGCCGACCATAACAACTCCTGATATTTAAATGGGGAACTAATGACATGTTCAGGAACAACGTTCATTTTCACGGATTTGGCATTTGGTCAACAAGAACAGGGATAAAAATGCGACATCATATGCATAAACCAAAAGAACAGATAAACATGCCAAAATAAGAGACTGACAAGAAAAATCCGAAATGGATATTAACACTGTCCTAAAAATCATAAAATTTCAGAGTCAAACAGAGGACATTCGGAACATGACATTAACATTTTACAGATCTGGATTTGGAGCTATATTCAGAGATAACCCATCGACTTAAGTCGATCCAGAGTCTCAGAGACTCAAATCAAGCTCTGACACGTGTCCCAAACTCTCAGATTTTTGTCAGACATCAAAAAACTTCATAAAATTAGATAAAATCGTGTAAAATACTAGACATCATCTTGAGTTCAGGGAATTTTTTGTATTGAAAATAGGATCTCATATGCGTCGAAAATAAATCTTTAGAACGTTTCTCGGGTCACAAAACCCGACTGAGCATTTTGAACTTTGAACACAGTAAACAAATTCAAATCACTTTGATTTTTTTGCAAATTGTTAAGGACACATAAGGGCGCATGCTGTGATGTTTTTGGAATTTTTAAAGAAAAATAAATACATAAAAAAACGAGTGGACTGACTGACAAAAACAGGAAATTACAGAAATGAAACAGAATGCACAAAACATCAAATAAATTCATAGAACATGCTATTTTAATGAAACAAAATATAAATCTACCTTATTTTAATGCATGAACATGATGGAATGCGAAATATTGAATCAAGGAAGCGTAAGAATTTTTTTTTGATATACGTCATTTTATGAGAATAGCTCGATCCATCCTTTAGATGAGCTCTTTTCTCAAAACGACAATACAAATCAAGGAAATGGTATTGTTACGATAAAATCGATTGGAATAGAAGTGCACCTTGCGTTCTCCTGCAGTTTGGGATTCCTGAAATGAGTGGCTACGAACGGCTTCTCTTGTCCTTCGACCCGGGTTTCTGAAGGTTCACGAAAATTGACCCACGCTCCTAGGTCGAACTTGAAGTGATGTGAGCAAGGTTGGTGCTTCAATGCACTCTCTCAAATGAGCCCAGGAGGGGCGTGAATTCAAAATGATGAAAGTAGAGTTCTAGAGAAAATTTTGGTTGAAATTCAAAATCCAAAGAAGCCTCTTCTCACTGGGCATGGGCTAGGGTATTTATAGAAATTTTGGAGATTTTGAAATTCAAACAAAATGAATATGGACCCTCCATGTGGTGCCATCTCAGGGCATGCCATTTTGGATTTTTGAAATAAATAAAATACAATTTTTGTGAATAGGACACCTCACCTGGATTTGAAAATTTTCAAAATTAAAGTTTGCTTGATTTTCTCTGTAAGAGTTTCCCAAATGGCGCCACCTCAGAGGGTGCTACCTTGGAGTTTAAAATTCAAAGCTTTGCTTTTCTGAAAGAATGAGAGACTGCCATGTGGCGCCATCTCAGGGCATCCACATCGACATGTGTCAGAAGGAAAGGCAAAGGACTCAGAGGGAGTTTGAATGTTTGAAATTCTGCTTTTTCTGGAGGAAGCAGGGACAGACATGTGGTGCCACCTCAGAGTGGCTCCACACTGCCATGTGTCAGAAGGCAGGAGCTGAGGAAGCAGAAGACGCCACCTCAGAGGAGTTTGAATATTTGAATTGTTGCTTTTTTCTGAAGGAGGCAGAGATTGACATGTGTCACTTGCTTTTTCTAAGAAAAGCAGAGATAGACATGTGTCCCTTTCTTTTTCTGAGAAGAGCAGAAGGTAACATGTGTCCCTTGCTTTTTCTGAGAAGAGCAGAGGGTGACATGTGTCACTTGCTTTTTCTGAGAAAAGCAGAGAGAGACATGTGTCCCTTGCTTTTTCTGAGAAGAGCAGAAGGTGACATGTGTCAGTCTGCTTTTTCTGAGGAAAACAGAGAGAGACATGTGTCCCTTGCTTTTTCTGAGAAGAGCAGAAGGTGACATGTGTCAGTTTGCTTTTTCTGAGAAAAGGAGAGAGTGACATGTGTCACTTGCAGAAGGAGTACTTCAAGTGGCGCCACCTCAGTAGAGACAAACTCTGTTTTTTCTAGACAAGGCAGAACATGACACGTGGCATCTCAGGGTGGCATTGGGATGACACATGGCAAGGGATGAAGGTGGTAGACATTGACACGTGGCATAGAATAAAGAGGTAGCTAATGACATGTGGCAGCATCTTAAAGTGGCCCCACACTGACACATGTCAGAGGATGGCAGAAGAGAGAAGGTGACACGTGGTGCCACCTCTGGGTGAACCCCATGCTGACACATGATAGGAAAATGGGAGGAGAGAGAAAATGGTTCAGTGGCACCATTCCAGAGACAGTGCTCCTACATTTTTGGGTTTTTCAATATTCAGATTTTTCAAAAGGAAAGCCTATGTGGTACCACCTTGGAGTGGGTCCCACATTGCTTCTTTATTAAAATAAAGCAAGAAAGTAAAAACCTCTTTTTGGAATTTTCATAAAAACTTAGACTAACTAGCAAATGAGAAATACTTGGCCTAATTGCAGAAATTTTGAAAAGAGGTGGCCCCTATGGGGCGATTTTGTAAAAGAATGATATTTGAAATTGCTGACAAAAGGGTAAAATCTGGGATAGGATTTGCTACATTCGAAGCTTCGTCCCCTTCTTCAGGCATAGTTGAACCAGTGGATAAAATTGGAAAATCCAAATTGAAAACTATCCAGATTGTTTTCCTGAGAAAATATTTTGAAATTCAGAGTCCTGGGGGTAAAATGAGAAGACTAGACAATTTTGAAGACCTAGTGTTTTGAAATTGATTTTGAAAAGAGTTGAAATTCGAATCTGGATTGAAAATGTTGAAATTGAGAGTTCTAGACCTCGAAGTGACATGCTGTGCAGTGCAGTGATATAAATTGCTTATGCAATGATATGCAAATGAAATGCAATCCTGAACCGGGATTTGAAGATTCCCGTCTCCCGCCAGGAGTAAAATTTTTGAAAATCTGAGTTAAAAGAAAATTTTTGAGGGTTGCTGATGAAATATGGACTTTTGTAAGTTCTGAGCTCAGAAAATGACCATTTTGCCCTCCGGTGATGTTTGGTGGAAATGCCGGGGAGGTGAGTGAAAATTTGAGGTGTTTACAGATGCCCCTCTTTGCTACTAAGTCGGCTTGTGGCCGAGCTTAGTGGCAAAGAAAAACACACCAAATTTGAGCCGTATAAAATGCTCCAATTAGAAGGATCTGACTGGGTGTGAAGAAATTTGCCCGAATAAAGATGGTAGATATGAAATGGAGAATGAAGAGGAAAGATTCACTCTATGAGAGCAAGGTTCAAGTTTTTGCCCTTATCCTGGATGGGACATAAAATACCTCGTATAGAACGAAGCTCAAATTTGACCCTTGACCTGATTGGGGGATGAAATACCTCATTAAAATGAGACCCAGGTTTGTACCCTTATCCTGATTGGGCGGGAAATGAAATGCCTCTTTGAATGAGGCTCAGGTTTATACCTTTATCCTGATTGGGCGAAGAATGAAATATTGGAAGGTGAATAAGACAACTTTTCTTGAAGAGGAACGAGGCGATGGAAATGGGATTGTAAGAGGCAATCTTGGAAGATGATCAAGACGATCCGGTGAATTTTTTATCAGTGTGAAATATGAATAAGGTAAGGAGTAAGACGACTCTTTCGACAATGCGAAAGATGGACATGACAATCTTTTGACGAGAATAAGGTAACTCTTTTGGCAATGCAAAAGATAGACAAGGAAAACTCTTTCAGAGAGGAGTAAGGCAACTCTTTTGACAACGCAAAAGATGAATAAGGCAATCTTTCCAACGAGGAATAAGGCAACTCTTTTGGCAATGCGAAAGATGAACGCAGGCGATCTAAAGGAACAAGGCGATTCTTTCGACAACGTGAAAGGTGACAAAGGCGATCCAAAGGAACAAGGCGATTCTTTCGACGACAAGAAAGACGACAAAGGCAATCCAAAGGAGCAAGGCAATTTTTTCGATAACGCGAAAGATGGATTCTTTCGACAACGCGAAAGATGACAAAAGCGATCCAAAGGAACAAGGCGATTCTTTTGATGACACGAAAGATGACAAAGGCGATCCAAAAGGAACAAGGCGATTCTTTCAACGACATGAAAGATGACAAAGGCAATCCAAAGGAACAAGATGGTTCTTTCGATGACACGAAAGATGACAAAGGCAATCCAAAGGAGCAAGGCGATTCTTTCGACAATGCGAAAGATGACAAAGGCTATCTTTTCGAAGAGAAGGCTAATCTTTCAACAACGCGAAAGATGAATAAGGCTATCCTTTCGGAGAGAAGGCTAATCTTTCAACAACGCGAAAGATGATAAAGGCTATCCTTTCAGAGAGAAGGCTAATCTTTCAACAATACAAAAGATAAATAAGGCTATCCTTTCAGAGATAAGGCTAATCTTTCAACAATGCGAAAGATGATAAAGGCTATCCTTTTGGAGAGAAGACTAATATTTCAACAACGCGAAAGGTGAATAAGGCTATCCTTTCGGAGAGAAGGCTAATCTTTCAACAACGCGAAAGATGATAAAGGCTATCATTTCGGAGAGAAAGCTAATCTTTCAACAATGCGAAAGGTGAATAAGGCTATCCTTTCGTAGAGAAGGCTAATCTTTCAACAACGCGAAAGATGATAAAGGCTATCCTTTTGGAGAGAAGGCTAATCTTTCAACAACGCAAAAGATGGTAAAGGCTATCCTTTTGGAGAGAAGGTTAATGTTTCAACAACGTGAAAGATGATAAAGGCTATCCTTTCGGAGAGAAAGCTAATCTTTCAACAACGCAAAAGATGATAAAGGCTATCCTTTTAGAGATAAGGCTAATCTTTTAACAATGTAAAAGGCGACACAGGAAAATCTTTCGAAGGGGTCAAGATACATCAATATGGACATCAAGCTCTCACTTAACGTCAGGATAGCTAGAAAATATTGTCAAAATGTTGAAAATTTATTGTTAATTCAAAGTAATTGAAAAGGATGCTCATTGTTGTGAAAATATTCCTTCTTTTCTACCTGAAGTATTACCTCTAAACAGGATTGACTTCATATAATCAAGATTTGGAATCCAAATTGCTTGCAATTGACCTTCTTCAAAGAAGCTATCAATTTCCTTGATATGAGCAAGAAAGAGAATTTGAAATTATGAAAGCAATCGATGAAAGGATATTGATAATAGAATTTCACAAATTTAAAGAAGATTTTTGATAGATTTGGCAGTTTGATATCCTAGGAGTTTCTCTCATGATAATCTTTCTGCACTCTTTTGAGTTCTCTTGGGCTTCGAAGGAGTTTATTACATCATCCTTCATTCTAGAGATGTCTTGACTTTTCTCTTTCTTTTTCCCTCTCTCTCTCTCTTTTTGAAAAAGATATGTCACAAACTCCTTCAACTTGGAGATGTTTCGATCCTTCTTTGACGATATTGGCTCATGGGTTAGAGATCTTTAGATGATAGCTGAAATTAAATATCTTTTGAAGATTGTCGGGAGGTTCATCGCATCTGCCTTCATCTCGACAGTGCTTTGGACTTTCCCTGGAAGAATCCGTCACAAACTTCGTCATCTTGGAGATGTTTCAAATCTTCTTTAGCCCCGGGGGTCTACTCGCTTAATTCGCCTTCATCTTGACGACAAGTGAGAGATCCCTTTTGCGGATATTTAATTGCAGCTTAGGTGATTTTGAGGAGACAAGGCTTGGGTGAATTCTTTTTTTTTTAGCGCTCAGGATATTTCCACTGCCTCATCTTTACAAGAATAATCTTTAGAGATGTGTCCTAACTGCGATCAATATCAATCATTCATGACTTTGCAATTGAATCTTCTTTTCTGGCCATATAGAGGATTTATCCTTCATCCTTTTGGTTGGCCAATAAAAAGAATTTGAATTTTGAATCTCTCTTCACAAAAACTTTGCCTTTTTGGAAGTAATACTGAAGGTAAACTAAGGTAAAGATTTATGCAATAAAGATTTTAAAATCAACAAGTAATTGATTGACAAATTGACAAAGTGTTCTTGAAATCCTTAGTAAAAGAAATCGCTTGACATCCGAGTTGACACATCCATGGGATGGTGCTCAATCTCGAAGGTGAATCCAATACGAAGTTGGAATTTTGAAGGTAAGTCCTGGCATAATGCTGGATTTTGAAGGTAAACCCAACTAAGAAGTTTGGTTTTGAAAGAATATCCAAATCAAAGCTTTCAAAGGAAAGCTAGGAAGTTTGGTTCTTAAGGAGAGAACATTCAGGTCGAAACCCAAATCTTCAAAAGAAAATTAGACCAACTCGAATTTTGAAGGAAAGAAAATTCGAGTCGAAACTCAAATCTTCAA
Organism: Nuphar pumila; assembly: GCF_984573655.1. Taxonomy (NCBI): domain Eukaryota; kingdom Viridiplantae; phylum Streptophyta; class Magnoliopsida; order Nymphaeales; family Nymphaeaceae; genus Nuphar; species Nuphar pumila. Next base: position 52,609,587 of record NC_143254.1, read on the forward strand.
AGGAAAGTTGGGAGGTTCGAGTCGAGTCTCGAATCTCGAAGGAAAATTGGAAAGCTTTAAATTTTGAAGGAAAGAAATCTCGAGTTAAAACTCAAATCTTCAAAGGAAAGCCGGAAAGTTCGAATCAAGGCTCGAATTTAAAAGGAAAATTGGAAAATTTGAGTCAAAACTCGAATCTCCAAGAAAATTTAGAAGTTCGAGTAGAAACTCGAATCTCAAAGGAGAATTGGAAGTTCGAGTCGAGTTCGAATCTTAAAGGAAAATCTTTAATCAGAAGATTGAATTTTGAAAATCGATAGTGCGAGGACTGGGATTGAAATTTTTGAGAATGGCTAGTTCGAGGACTGGATTATTTGACTTGCAATGAAAGAGACCATCATATTTAGATGTATGTGGTCTGATTTTCAGGATTAACCCCTTATCTTGAACGGGGATATGAATAGAAATTGGAGAATTTTGGGGAAATCATGGAAAATGATTCAAGTTTATCCCTTAACCTAAAGGGGAAGAAAGTGGATGCAGAATTAATGCAAAATGAAATGCAAATGCACATGAAATGTAAATGAATGCAAAATTAATGCAAGTGGGTGCATATACATGCAAAATAAGAGATTGGTTTATCCTGCATGCATACAGGATGTTTTGAGATAAAGATAGATTTTCAAAAAAAAAATGCCCCAATGTAACTAGGGAGAAAGATTTTGAATACAAAGAAGGATAATCGAGGAATAAGGTGACAGGCTTCTTGATTGAGAGACATCCTCAAGATCATTCCTCACAAGAGACATATCGTGAAAAGGAAAGAGACACAAATAAAATGGTGTCAAACTATTGGCAAATTTAATAATTTTATTGATGCTTAAAAAATCGAGGAAAGGAAACAGAATTATATTATCCCTTTGAAATGATAAAAGCAAAATGAGAAGTGAGAAAGTGCTTGCACATGGGATCTTTAAAGTAAAAGGAGAATGTTACTTTGAAAGTGAGAAATCATTTTGGGAAGAAAATTAACTGCAAGGTTGATTTTGAAGAATGATCAGCATGAGAGATGATCTTTGAAAGGGATTTTTAACACGAGGGTTGATTTTGAAGAGAGATCATCATGAGGGTCGATTTTGAAAATGAATCGGTTTAACACTAATTTTGGAAAAGAAAATCAACACAAGGGTTGATTTTTAAAGATAATGGTCCAAAATTAAATTTTGGAAGTTAAGATCAACACGAAGGTTGATTTTGAAAATGAATTGGTTTAACACTAATTTTGGAAAAGAAAATCAACATAAGGGTTGATTTTAAAAGATAATGGTTCGAAACCAATTTAAGAAAAGAAGATCACCGCGATGGTTGATTTTTGAAAAAGATTGGACCGAAATATTAAACTTTTGGGTGATCATAACGAAGATGTTCGTAGAAATTTTTAAAATTTCATGATTTTTGAAAAACCCTCATAGGTAATTTCATTTCTCTCATGAATGATGTTGGAATTGCCCCTTATCTCGAAAAGAATGGGAATTTAATATGGCTTAATAGAAGCCGATGGCAAAGAAGATTCTTTAAAACGAAAATGTTATATTTTTTTTTTTGAAAAGGTGCCCTAATGGAGCAAAAGAAAGAAGTATTAGATGAAGAAAATTGACATTTTATTGATAAGCTGAACTGATAACAAAAAGATTGCATATTTATAAGCACTCGACTAAAAGGTTGCAAAAACTGGGCGGACTTTCCCCTACGAGGTAACTGGCAAAACAAATGGAAGAAAGCAAGAAACTTTGGCATCATCAACTTTCTGAATGATCTGGGAAAGACTTGGTCAGGATGGCCAGCTCGTCTTCTTCTTCATCTTCAACGAGGAGGCTCTTGTCAATGCAGTACTGAACAATATTTTTGAAGATAAAACAATGATCGATGTCATGCCCTACTGCCCGATGAAACTTGCAGAACTGATTCATGAATCTTCCCATGATGGTGGGAGGAGTTGTGGCCTTTGGGAGCTTCACTAATCCCTTGATCAGCATGAATTCAAGGACTTCTTTGAGTGTTTGTTTGAGAGGAGTGAACACACGATCATTACTCCAACCTTCACGCTTTATCTTTTCCTTTTGTAGAAAGTTGGGCTGAGATAGCTTGCTATTCTGTTTTCCCTCTTGATCTGCATGGTTACCCTTACTACTTTTGTTATTATTGCGGCTGATGTTGGCGGAAGAGGTGAAATTTGCCTTTTTCTTTGAATCTAGATTGTTCTTGACGAGGGTGATACCATCGTAGACACCATTCTCCAACCCCATCTCGAGCCACTTGTCTCGTTCAGTAAGCTCTATGAAAGACTTGGAAGGCGAGGTGGATATAAGACTTCTCAAAGGTTGTGAGAAGTTGTTCAGGATCGGCGATAAAGCATTCCTCTCCGATATAGGATCCCTCATTTTATTGCAGGTCTCTCTCCATCTGCGAATGAAGTCCTTGACTTTTTCACTGTCTCTTTGTTTCAGATTACAGAGGTGATTTAACGTTGGTGGCACTTCAGTATTGAACAGAAATCGCTCGATGAATAGGTTGACCACCTTATCGAACTCTTGCAACTCGATTGGATTGATATGTTTCGCGTACCATTTGGCTGCGGGGAAAACATAAGAAGAGTACTCTGTTGTCCCTCTTGAATTTGGAACATTCAGCGAAGAACATGGCGAGGTGGGCTTTGGGATCACCAGAACCGTCAAACTTGATGAATTTGCGGGGCAAATTCTCCAGATTTTCATCCCCTTCTAAACCGTCATAAAAATCCTCACTGGTAATGACTTTTTTGCCCTTGGCGCGGGCTTGCAGATATTTTACCACTCTAGCCATTTCTTTGAACTGTGCTTGAAAAGGATCTGTCACTGCTTGAACTTTTGTCTTGTGAGTGATTTCTGGAATGATCTTGCATTCTTCCTCGGTATCATCTTCATCTGAAGTATCTTGAACATTCTTCTCAGAGGACTTGGTTGCTTTCTTGGCCTCACGATCTCTAATTCTCTGACTAAAAGGATCTTTGTCTGAGTTGGTGCCAGCCTGCTCACTCATCATTTTGGTCATCATTTTCTGGAACATGGCGTACATCTATGGATCTATGCCATCGTCCTCTTGCTGCTGATTTTGACTTCTGGGGGGATCCATTTCTCTTTCTGAGGCTGAGGAGTATTGAGGTGATGTTTTTCTGCCTGATCTTGTTCGAACCATCAAATGTTGTGGATGCTCTCTACAGGATAAAGTCTTGATTAGACTCTGAGGAAATTTTGTATTGGGAGGAAAATGATTATTGCCGATATGGTAGACAGTTGGAAGAATATCTCATTACTAGGGATGGAGTCGCCGCTGAAATCACGACAATTGTGTTGTCATTCTTTGTAAGAGAAATAAATAACGGAAAATGTGTCTTGTTACCTAGGCGAGGTCGTCAACCACGAGGAAAACACCATTTTTGAAAGAAAGATATATCTCTTGGAAAAACAATCCGCAAACGGATTTAGAATAAGGAGAAGGCAAGGGGGTAAACAATTTCCACCGCAATAATCAAGGTATGCACGAGGAAAATAAGGTGAAGAATTTTGCAAATAGACAAAAGGATTGAAAATCCAATGAGAGAGAGAATATATGATTTTGGAAAATTGCAGGCAGGATAAAAATGCAGTTAGAAATTCGAAATCCAGTAGAACGGAAGAATGAAAAATCACCTGGAGTTTTTGAGAGAAATTAGATGTTTGGGAAAATCATCGAGGGTTTAAGAAAATAAACGAAAAAGATAAGAATGTGGGTATTTGAAAAGATATTTTGGAGAAAATATGAGAAGAATAAAGGTAACATAAAACAGTCACATCCTGTACAAACACTTATACACATACAGCACTCCCTAAAAGCCTGACTCTAGATGCATCATTTTGAAAACAGCTGTAGGACCCTAATCCTAACTCTAGGTTCAGATCAGCGTTGTCCAATCCAGTTATGCCGATATACCCGAACCGAAGTCCGAGGTACATGGCATATAATTTCAACTCCCATTCTAAGGTAAGGGTTTCCAACATCCTTGAGCACCTACCGATATACTTCAGACTGTGGCCCGCGGTACGTGGTAGGGGGGCGTTAACCCAAATAATTGGCCCAGTTGTGAGGCTCTGTCCCGAACTAGGGTTCTGGAAGAGAGCCCAACAACGTGAAGACCGGGTAAAGATAGGTAAAGGGGGGTTTCAAAAAATGAGCACATGCAAGAAATAGAGGGCTCTAAGTCCTAAAGAGATAGATTTTTGAAAACATTGAAGAAGCATACATTGTTTGCATTCAGATCCTAAATTGAGGAGAGTTGTATTTAGGCCTAAGTCTATGTGTGCATGAAAAATTTTCCTCAATCCAGTCCTACCAAACCATGCCTAGTCTATATGCAGTCAATGTCAACTAGGTCAGAATCTAGGCTCCTAGGTTTGCATGATATCAGAAAGTAAAAGAGCTGACAGTTTTAATAATTGAACTAAATTAGGCACACTTTTGATCAGACAAGGACAGGTCCCATCACGGTCGCCAAACCTGTTATCGTCACAACATTTTCGTCTCTTCCCTGCGGGAGAGAGGGAAAACCTTCTGTGAGTCAAACTTGACCAGAGTTTTGGAAAATTGTTTTGAAATACTCGCCTCCATTTTTTAAAATAGCGGAAAAATCCATAGGATGGGGCTCAACCTGTCAGTACGAGGTTCGACCGTTCCTGCCGCCTTTAACAGAGGTAATCAAACCAAGGACAAAAAATATGCTTGACTTAGTGAAATCATCGAAATTGTGTTCTATCCTAAATGCACAGAGAATTCAGGCATGTGCTATGAGATTTTGTAAAATGTAAGTTAGAAAAAGATGATGTATGCTTAGGAAACATTTGGAGTTGAAAAGCATTTCTCAAGAAAAAGGTGGAAATCAACCTCTCATGAAGTTCTGATGAAAAGGATTTGAAATCTCGAGAAAATTTATGTAGTTTTGGGAAAATCATGAATGGTTGAAAATCCTGGGAAAATAGAAGCAATTCTTAGGAAAAAAGGAAACATTTGAAGGGAAAATGCTTGTCAAGGAAAATTCCAACTTTGAAAATTTTCTTAAGAAAATGATTGAAATTCATTGGAAAATCCTTTGGAGAAGGAAAATCAAAACTCAGAAAACTGAAATCCTGGGAATCTTAGCCTTGAAACACTTGAAAATCGATTTTGATTCTTGAGAAAGATTGGAAATTCCCTTTTGAAAATGAATCTTAAGAAAATAATCTTTTTCAGGGAAAATCATGAGAAAACTTGATTTGGAAACTTCAACTTTGAAAATTTTCAGAAGTTTCTTGAGAAATTGGTTTCCATGTAATGAAATTTTCTTGAGAAAATCATGAGAAATGCAAGTGATTTCATGATGCAAATGAATGAATGTTGTTTTGTAAAAGGCCTCTTTTCAGAAAATATGCGATTTTAGAATTAAGCTAAGTAGAATTATCACACATTCCGACTATGGCCGTAAATATGTTTACAACCTACTTAATTAATTCTAAAATATTTTGTAAAGTTGAAAATATGCAGTGAAATTTTGGAAGATAGCCTGAGAGTGTAGGCTCAGTGTGACTGGTAGGAAGATGCTGAATCTGGGTCTCGTCCATATTCCGACTAGGGCCGTAAATATGGACTCCACCGAGTTCATCAACTCCCTAAGAGTTGGTGTGCCATTCATGTACATCCATAGTGCTTTTGAAATAAAATGCATGAATCACATAATCAGGATATTGCCTGAATTCAAACTATATGATATGCATCCGAGTCTAAGCAGAAAATTAAACCTCTTATTCCAAAATTTACATTATTACATCACTAAATAAAAGGAAATAAAGATAATTGCAGACTTCAGCTCCTTCCTTTGAATATCCCTGCCAAACTTGAAATGGGGTTAGCTCAGATATGTGGGTTTTTCCAAGATTTTCCAATAATATCCTGAGATTATTGGACTTAGTTGGATATAAACCTTGTTTTTACACTTTCTTGATATTTGAAATGATGTAAATGCAAGAAAATACAATAATAAACAGTTTAAAATTCGGAATTGGGGTCAAAATGACCAAAATACCCCTAATATTAAACTTATACCTTTAAAATTAGGGTTTTTTGAAGGAATTTTGACCAAATTTGAGATTTTTAAAATTTGAATTGAACCAAATAATGATGAAATGCATGATGAGACATGATGGTATACTGCTAAACACATTAGGACTGTAAAATCATAATTTGACATTTTGCAACTTGGCCAAAATAAAGAATTTCGCTTGTTTTCCGCTTGGATCAGGGTCCCGCTGGGCCTTGTTTTGATAATACGGCTAAACCGAGCATCAAACGATCTTCAAATAATGTCAAATTAGGTATAGAGCACCACTCTACCCTTATAAACAACCTAGAGTGCTAACATTTATGAAATGACATGGTTTAGATGCAAAAATTAAAAGAAACTCCTAAAATGGGCGAATTTCGCATACGGGTACGAACCAAATAGGGCATTTAATGCGATAATGCAAAAATTCCACTATAGAAACATCTGATATTTTGTAGACTGCTAAATTACATGAAAATAAACAATTTTCTCTTTTTCAGTCCCAGAATTTGAACTACGGTGAGTTCGATAACGAGAATTTGGTTCTGACAGAGGTAAAATTAATCTGTTCTGATGTAAAATTGAATGAAAAATATCAACCGACCATAATAACTCCTGATATTTAAATGGGGAACTAATGACATGTTCAGGAACAACTTTCATTTTCACGTATTTGACTTTTGGTCAACAGGAACAGGGATAAAAATGTGACATCATATGCATAAACCAAAAGAACAGATAAACATGCCAAAACAGAAGACTGACAAGAAAAATCTGAAATGGATATTAACACTGTTCTAAAAATCATAAAATTTCCGAGTCAAAGAGAGGACGTTTGGTACATGACATTAACTTTTTACAGATTTGGATTTGGAGTTATATCCAGAGATAACCCATCGACTTAAGTCGATCCAGAGTCTCAGAGACTCAAATCAAGCTCTGACACGTGTCCTGAACTCTCGGATTTTTGTCAGACACAAAAAACTTCAGAAAAATCTGATAAAATCATGTAAAATACTAGACATCATCTTTAGTTCAGGGAATTGTTTGGATTGAAAATAGGATCTCATATGCAGGAGATATTGATTTTATGCGTCAAAAATAAATCTTTAGAACGTTTCCCGGGTCACAAAACACGACTGAGCATTTTGAACTTTGAACATAGTAAATGAATTCAAATCAGTTCAATTTTTTTTGCAGATTGTTAACGACACTTAAGGGCGCGTGCTGTGATTTTTTTGGCATTTTTAAAGAAAAATAAATACATAAAATAACGAGTAGACTGACTGACAAAAACAAGGAATTACATAAATGAAACAGAATGCATAAAACATCAAATAAATTCATAGAACATGCTATTTTAATGAAACAAAATATAAATCTACCTTATTTTAATGCATAAACATGATGGAATGGAAAAAATGGAATCAAGGAAGTGTAAGAATTTTTTTTTGATATATGTCATTTTATGAGAATAGCTCGATCCATCCTTCGGATGAGCTCTTTTCTCAAAACGACAATACAAATCAAGGAAATGGTATTGTTACGATAAAATCGATTGAAATAGAAGTGCACCTTGCGTTCTCCTGCAGTTTGGGATTCCCGAAATGAGTGGCTACGAACGGCTTCCCTCGTCCTTCGACCCGGGTTTCTGAAGGTTCACGAAAATCGACCCACGCTTCTAGGTCGAACTTGAAGTGATGTGAGCAAGGTTGGTGCTTCAATGCACTCTCTCAAATGAGCCCAGAGGGGGCGTGAATTCAAAAGGATGAAAGTAGAGTTCTAGAGAAAATTTTGGTTGAAATTCAAAATCCAAAAAAGCCTCTTCTCCCTGGGCATGGGCTAGGGTATTTATAGAAATTTTGGAGATTTTGAAATTCAAACAAAATGAATCTGGACCCTCCATGTGGCGCCATCTCAGGGCATGCCATTTTGGATTTTTGAAATAAATAAAATACAATTTTTATGAATAGGACACCTCACCTGGATTTAAAAAATTTCAAAATTAAAGTTTGCTTGATTTTCTCTGCAGGAGTTTCCCAAATGGCGCCACCTCAAAGGGTGCTACCTTGGAGTTTGAAATTCAAAGCTTTGCTTTTCTGGAAGAATGTGAGTCTGCCATGTGGCGCCATCTCAGGGCATCCATATTGACATGTGTTAGAAGAAAAGGCAGAAGACTCAGATGGTGCCACCTTAGAGGGAGTTTGAATGTTTGAAATTCTGCTTTTTCTGGAGAAAGCAGGGACAGACATGTGGCGCCACCTCAGGGTGGCTCCACACTGCCATGTGTCAGAAGGCAGGAGCTGAGGAACCAGAAGACGCCACCTCAGAGGAGTTTGAATATTTGAATTGTTGCTTTTTCTGAAGGCGACAGAGAGTGACATGTGTCACTTGCTTTTTCTGAGAAAAGCAGAGATAGACATGCGTCCCTTGCTTTTTCTGAGAAGAGCAGAAGGTGACATGTGTCCCTTGCTTTTTCTGAGAAGAGCAGAGGGTGACATGTGTCACTTGCTTTTTCTGAGAAAAGCAGAGAGAGACATGTGTCCCTTGCTTTTTCTAAGAAGAGCAGAAGGTGACATGTGTCAGTCTGCTTTTTCTGAGGAAAGCAGAGAGAGACATGTGTCCCTTGCTTTTTCTGAGAAGAGCAGAAGGTGACATGTGTCAGTCTGCTTTTTCTGAGAAAAGAAGAAAGTGACATGTGTCACTTGCAGGAGGAGTACTTCAAGTGGCACCACCTCAGGGGAGACAAACTCTGCTTTTTCTAGACAAGGCAGAACATGACACGTGGCGTCTCAGGGTGGCATTGGGATGACACATGGCAAGGGATGAAGGTGGTAGACATTGACACGCGGCATAGAATAAAGAGGTAGCTAATGACATGTGGCGCCATCTTAAAGTGGCCCCACACTGACACGTGTCAGAGGATGGTAGGAGAGAGGTGACACGTGGCGCCACCTCTGGGTGAACCCCATGCTGACACATGGCAGGAAAATGGGAGGAGAGAGAAAATGGTTCAGTGGTGCCATTCCAGGGACAATGCTCCTACATTTTTGGGTTTTTCAACATTCAGATTTTTCAAAAGGAAAGCCTATGTGGTACCACTTCGGGGTGGGCCCCACATTGCTTCTTTATTAAAATAAAGCAAGAAAGTAAAAACCTCTTTTTGGAATTTTCATAAAAACTTAGACTAACTGGCAAATGAGAAATACTTGGCCTAATTGCAGAAATTTTGAAAAGAGGTGGCCCCTATAGGGCGATTTTGTAAAAGAATGATATTTGAAATTGCTGACAAAAGGGTAAAATTTGGGACAAGATTTGCTACATTCGAAGCTTCGTCCCCTTCTTCAGGCAGAGCTGATCTAGTGGATAAAATTGGAAAATCCAAATTGAAAACTATCCAGAATGTTTTCCTGAGAAAATATTTTGAAATTCAGAGTTGTGGGGGTAAAATGGGAAGACTAGACAATTTTGAAGACACAGGGTTTTGAAATTGATTTTGAAAAGAGTTGAAATTTGAATCTGGATTGAAAATTTTGAAATCGAGAGTTCTAGACCTCGAAGTGACATGTTGTGCAGTGCAGTGATATGAATTGCTTATGCAATGATATGCAAATGGAATGCAATCCTGAACCGGGATTTGAAGATTCCCGTCTCCCACCAGGAATAAAATTTTTGAAAATCTGAGTTAAAAGAAAAATTTTGAGGGTTGCTGATGAAATATGGACTTTTGCAAGTTTTGAGCTCAAAAAATGACCATTTTGCCCTCCGGTGATGTTTGGTGGAAATGCCGGGGAGGTGAGTGAAAATTTTGGGTATTTACAGGAACAGGGCTGCCGACCGAGGGTAGCTGCTTGAGAGCGAGGTCCGAGAGGAAAAGAGATGGTGACAGGGAGGTTGCTAACCAAGAGGAAAACCGCTCCCACCGACCTTGTCTGCTCCGGCGTCGCAATGGGATTTGAGAGGGAGGCAGAGAGAGAGGAAGAAAGGGATTCAGGATCCCCTATTTGAAGAAGGGGAACCCCCGAAAAGGAAGGAGGGGATAGGTTTCCCCCCCTTTCCCTTCGGCGGCCTCGCACGACCCCGCCTCCTGCTTCCATTGTATTAGGGTTCCTTCAGGACCCTAACTGCAACCTTCCCTTCATCTATCGGGCAAACCCTTGTTCTTTTTACTAACATTTTTTTTGTTACACAGGGCGTGGCTAGGGTCCGAACCCGAGACCCAAAAATCGACCCCGAGTTGGGTGTGTCTTACCTATTCGATATGGATCCACAAGTTGGATCCAAATGAATCCAACTGTGGATCCTCGGGTTCGATTTATATTTTTGCTCTAAATATTTATTATTAATATTATTAGTAGTAGTAGTATAAACGTGGATGATATCATTTATACATAAATACCCCTTTATGGGTCCTAGATCCGAAATGTGGATCTCAGGCCCAATTTGCATATTTCAAAATATTTTATTATATAAAAAAATAATGGCGAAAACTTATGGTTTTTACAAGCCTGGAGAGCCTCGAGCACCATATGCTCTTTCTTTATTTACTTTTAAATGCATCGCAAAAATCACATTTATCTTTATTGCATTGTATTGCACTTTTCTATGTATTTCCGTAGGCGGGAGTCCCGTGACGACTCTCGTAGGGGTAGATGTGAGCTTTTGCCTTTGATTTTGCATGCTGGATTACAAACTTAATAATTGGCTTTCAATAAAAAGATAGTGAATAAGAACAATGTAATATTTGTTTTGAGATCTTCTATCGAAAAAATGAGAATCTTAGAGATTCAGTTTTGGGGGACCACGAGGATACAAAAACTCTATGTATTTTATTTATTACCCCTGAACCCGATATTGAGGTTCTTTCTTCTAGCCACGATTTTAAGGAGAGTCTGTCACTTTACCTAAGGGTAGTGTGTAGATACAACTTTTGTTTTGGTATACCAAGAAAGTGACACTACTGGATGTGGAGATCCTTAGTATCTCGATATTAGATATGAAGGTCTAATATTTTGAAGGTGATTTGGTCGATGACTAAGTTTGAAACCCAGTAATAAAATACAACTTGTGTGCTAAGTTACCCTAGAAACCCTACTTGACCTCAGAAAATTTTACCCGTTTGGTGTATCTGCGGGCAACGATAATTAAAAAGAGGAACTTAAATTGTGTGCATTTAATAGGGACATGCATATGGAAAAAAATAATAAGAGGTAATAATTTACTAATGCATTGCACTAAAGTCATGCATATTTCTGCTATGCATTAAATCATGCATATTTACCCATTCCCGTAATCGTTACATGTTAGTAGATGCATGATGTCATTCCCTAGTATATGTTAAATGGTTGTATTGCTTAAATGGTGATCCCTGTTATTTATTAAATGTTTCCTCATGCTTAATAATTATTTCCTATTGCATGAATGCTTAATTGAATTATGTATTTGACATACTTGCATTCCTCTAAATTATTTCATGAAATCTTATATGTATTCTTTATACTTATTTAGTTCATTAGAGGGATTTGTATGCAGAATTCCTCAAATTTTTGACACCCTTACTTTTATAGTTTTCACAGATGCAGGGAATCAATGAAGCAACTTGCTTCTGAGAGAGCTACACGTGTCACACTTTTGCTAGATAGTTCACAGAGGGACAACGTGACTCAATTTTTCCTTATTTACTTTTATGTCATATAAATAACCCTGATATGTCTCTTGCAATTATTGTCTAAACACTCTTTCTTTCATAACTAATAAATAATGAGTTTCTATGATTTGATGTGATAAATGTAAGATCCTTTGTGGTGTGTTTGGTTATCCAATTGAGAGTGGAACTGTAAAGGTCCTGGGTCTCTGAGAATATTTATGCAATGGTTTTAAAAAAAAATTGTGTTTTCAAGGGGTCCTTACAGGTTTGGTATCAGAACCACCATAAAATCTTATACTTTTATCATCTTTTTAGCATTAAGTTTTTAAATTTTGGTAAGTGAGCCCTGTCCTGAAGTGTCAGCAAGGCGTGCCTCGTGCTCTAGAGCAGTCTCCTTCACTAGTAAGGTTGTTTAATACTTTTACTTAAGCATGTAAATTTTTGTGCTTGATTGCATTCAAAGTTTGACTCTCTTATAGTGTAAATTATTATCCTTGGTGTGATTGTATGACTGATATTGTTCAGGATCAACTCCAAGGGGTAGGATCGACAAGGGTCTATTTTTTTTTTGTGAAAAAATTGCATGTATAGATGTACGGATGCAGGGATGCTTCATTTTCCTTTGGCGCTCCCGTGGATTGGAAGGAGCAGAGGGAATTTATAATGAATGCCCTCAATACCCTGACCGAGGCAATGATGGCGCAGGCTACACAGGCAGCTATTGGTGCCCAACCCCCCGAGGTGGTTCTGGTTCAAAATGCAGACGGTGTTTCTTTCGAGAGATTCCTGAAGTTGGACCCACCAACTTTTTCAAGCAAGGCTGACCTAGAGGCAGCTGAGAGTTGGGTCGAGAAGATTGAGTGGGTGTTCAATGTCCTACCTGTTCCTGAAGACAGAAAGACTCCTTTTGGCACATATCATCTGAAGGGCGATGCCAAGAAATGGTGGGATACCCTGCGGAGGGTGAAGTACGTTGATCTGGACGTGGTTCTCTGAGAGGTGTTTAGGGAGGAGTTCCTGAACACCTACTTCCCTCCCTAGACTCAAGAACAGATGCAGCAGCGATTCCTTGAGCTTGCTCAGGAAAGCATGAGTTTGGTGGACTATACCATAAGTTTAGGAGTTTGAAGCGCTACTACCTGAACTTGTTCGCCAATGAGAAAGCAAGGGCGGCCAAGTTCATGTGTGGGCTAAAGAACAGACTGCATACTCATGTGTTAATGAGCCAGCCTACTACCCTGGCCGACGCGATAGTGTCTGCTACAGTCCTGACGGAGGACTAGGAGAGGTCTAGGACTACATTTCAAAAGGGAGGTGGCAACAGAGGAGGCTTTTCGGGCGGAACATGGAAGAACCCACCTGCAAGCGAAAAGACGCAAGGTGAAAAGAAGCAGCAAACCCGTGATGGGTGACAGCAGGGTCGACCCCAGCAGTAGAGGCAACAGGGAAAGGCCCAACCAGTATGTCACAAGTGTGGCAAGAATCATCCACTGGGTTTTTTCTCGATGTTCAAGGGGGTCTGCTACCAGTGCCAGCAACCAGGCACATTTCTCCATTCTGTCCGAACAAGCCAATGGCTTAAGGAGGACAACAACAGCAGCAGAGGCCTCAACAACAACAAGGATAGCGCAAAACCAATGGACGAGTCTACACGACTACAACAGCCACTCAGGGCAATCAGATTGACCTGATTGAAGGTATGTTCTTAGTCGCCGATCACTTTGCTCGGGTGATGTTTGATTCGGGTGCAACTCATAGTTTTATTTTTGCTTCATTTGCGAAATTGCTCTAATTGGTTCCTTCTAGCCTTGAAAGGGCTCTGGATGTGATGTCACCTATGGGTGCATCCTCTTCCTGTGAGAAGTATTTTCTGGCAGTTAGCATTGTTATCGAGGGTCGAGTTGTCTGCCAACTTAGTCATACTAGGTATGGACTGGTTGTCCAGACATAATGCTACCCTCCAGTGTCGGGGCAAGAAAGTTATCTTAGAGCATCCCAAATTGTTTGTGTTGTCATTCCTTTGGACTAGACCGGCAAGCGAGGTGAAGATTGTTTTCGCATTGAAGATCTTCAAGTACCACAAGTAGGGTTGTATGGTGTTCTTGGCTAGTGTGTCTGTGTAAGACAGCTAGGAGACACCCTTAGAGTAGTTAGATGTTGTCTGCAAGTTCCCGGATGTCTTTCTCGAGGACTTGTCGGGTTTGCCACCGCATTGAGAGATTGAGTTCTTGATCAAGCTAGTGCCTGGCACGACACCAGTTTCTCGAGCTATGTATTGCATGGCACGTGCAGAGTTAGTGGAGTTAAAGAAGCAATTGCAAGAGCTCCTTGGCAAAGGCTTTATAAGGCTGAGTGTATCCCCCTGGGGTACACCGGTCCTCTTTATTAAGAAGAATGATGGTTCAATGTGACTTTGTATCGACTACTGTATGATAAACCAGGTGATGGTGAAAAACAAGTACCCTCTGCCTAGGATCGACGATTTATTCGATCAGTTGAGAAAGGTAACGGTATTCTCAAAGTTCGACCTTCATTCTGGGTACCATAAATTGAGAATCAAGATGGAAGATATTTCAAAGACCGCGTTTAGGTCCAGATACAGACATTATGAGTTCCTGTTGATGTCTTTTGGACTCATTAATGCCCCTGCAACATTTATGGACCTTATGAATTGGGTCTTTAGTTTATGGCTGGATTCATTTGTCATCGTGTTCATCATTGACATTCTTATCTACTCTGAGAATGTGAAAGAGCACCAAGAGCATCTACGGATCGTACTGTAAACACTGATAGAACACTAGCTTTACGCTAAGTTCTCAAAGTGTGAATTCTGGATTGATAGGGTGATGTTTCTCGGTCACGTGATATCCGAAAGGGGCGTGTAGGTTAATCCAGCCAAGGTAGAGGTCATTTTGTCATGGGAGCAACCAAAGACGGTGACTGACATCAGGAGTTTTTTGAGATTGGTGGGCTACTACCGTCAGTTCATCCAAGACTTCTCGTGTATAGCTACCCTCATGACTCGACTATTGTAGAAAGGAGTGAAGTTTGAGTGGTCACCTAAATGCGAGGATAGTTTTCAGAAGCTAAAGAAGAGGTTGACCACGACACCAAATTTAACATTGCCTTCTGGGATGGGTGGTTTCGTTGTGTATAGTGATGCTTCGGGAACCAGACTGGGTTGTGTCCTTATGCAGCATGAGAAGGTTATCGCGTATGCTTCTCAGTAGCTGAAGATGCATGAGAAGAATTACCCCACACATAACCTGGAGTTGGCAGCAATGTTCTTCGTGTTGAAGATCTGGCGCCACTACCTTTATGGAGAGCAATTTGAGGTCCTGTTCGACCACAAGAGCCTCAAGTACATATTCACCCAGCGTGATTTGAATTTGAGGCAGCATAAGTAGTTGGAGTTTCTAAATGACTATGACTTCTCCATCGCTTATTATCCTGGTAAAGCGAATGTGGTGGCGGATGCACTTAGTCGGAAGGCGTGAGTCACAACAGCTAGCCTAATTGGATGCAATTGAGATCTGATCAAGGAGTTTGTCAGATGACAGCCTTTTGCTGATGACTCCAAACGCATCCTTTGTGCGGGGATGTAGGCATGACAAGAAATCATAGATCGGACCGAGGAGGTTCAGTCAGCCAATCTAAATTTTGAGAGGCTATGCGTGAGTGCTCAAAAGCCAGAGGCACAGTTTTGCTGAGAGGAGGACGAAACCATCATGTTTGGAAACAGATGGTGGGTTTTGAAGGCGTTGTGAGAGGAGCTGATGATTGAAGCCCACAGGTTTAGATATTTTGTTTACCTTGGTTCCACCAAGATGTTTAAAGATCTTCAAAGGACTTACTGGTGGAATGGGATAAAGCATGACATTGCAGAGTTTGTGTCTCGGTGTCTCACCTATCAGCAGGTGAAGATCAAGCACCAGAGACTTGGTGGACTTCTACAACCACTTGAGATCCCAGAGTGGAAATGGGATGATATCTCAATGTATTTTGTCGTAGGGTTGCCTAAAACTCGACGTTGGCGTGATGCCATTTGGGTGATAATGGATCATTTTACGAAGAGTGCTCACTTTCACTCAATCAGAATTAGTCAGAGTTTATAAAGTTTGGCTGATCTCTATGTGGATGAGATTGTTAGGCTTCACGGAGTGCCGCATTCAATAGTGTAAGATCGAGATCCTCGTTTCACGTCTTGATTCTGGCGCCAGCTTCAGAATGCCCTTGGCACTACCTTGAAGTTCAATACCGCTTTCTATTCACAGACGAACGGGTAGTTAGAGCGTATGATCCAGACGCTCGAGGACATGTTGAGAGCATGTGCTTTGGATTGGGCAGGCGATTGGGACAAGCATGTGAAGCTTACAGAGTTTTCGTACAATAATAGTTTTCATGCCAGTATTGGTATGGAAATGTACGAAGCTTTGTATGGATGACCATGTAGATCCCCTGTGTGTTGGGATAAGGTTGGAGTGAGAGCAGTAGAGTCTCCAGAAATCATCCAGCATTATGCAGATCAGGTGCATTTGATCTGATAAAGGTTGATCGCATCGCAGAGCAGGCAAAAGAGTTATGTCGATCAATGGCGTAGAGAGCTCAATTTTGAGGTAGGCGATCATGTGTTTATTCGGATCTCACCTATGAAGAGTGTCTTCCAGTTCAGAAAGAAGGAAAAGTTGAGTCCTCGGTATGTTGAACTCTTTGAGGTTCTTGGTTGAGTTGGGGAGATCGCATATCGAGTAGCACTTCCTCCTTAGTTTTTGCAGATCCACGATATATTCTACGTCTCGATATTGAGGAAATATGTGCCTGACCCCTCACATGTGATTCACTATGAGTCGATTGAGGTACAACCTGACTTGATGACGAAGGAGAGACCTGTTGAGATTGTGGATCGTCAAGAGAAGACGTTGCGGAGTAGGAGGATCTCGTTCATGAAGATGCACTGGCAACATCACGGACTGGACAAGTGCACTTGGGAGCCTGAGGCAGATATGCGTCAACACTACCCATATTTATTCGGTACGTTCTAATTTTGAGGATGAAATTCTTTTAAGGGGGTAGGGATTTAATATCGCGTATTTTGGTACTTAATCATTTTATAATTTTGACAAAAAATTAGCTAAGTCTGGGAGAAAATTAGTTTGAGGCTCAATTTTTAGACTGATGTCTTTGAGTCTGGGCTTGACCCAGGTCTCATCGACAAGGTCGAGGCGAGCCAATCAAAGCGTGAGAAAGAGTTTTATTTTTTACTTTTCAATTCAAGCAAAATTTAGGTTATTTTTGGGCGAAATTCAGAATTTGATATTAGTGTTATATGTCATTGGATGCATCTCAAAATTTTGAGCGCAATGATATTTTATTTTTCTTGATTCAGGCTACGATTGGTCCAAAAATCATGTTTTTCTAAAAATTGAGCAGTTTGTCGAAACAGATCTGGGGTTGGATCGACTTGGATCCAATGCATATAATTCAAATTATTATGGATTTGGATCCTAGTTATGACCTACTTTAATCTGGATTTAATCTTGATCCATTTTCATTTTGGGTATGAGTTTGGATTTTTGGATCCGAATCCTTGATCCAAATCTAAGCCTCATAATTTTTCATCTTTAAATTAAATATAAAGCTTTAATTTGGGGTTTAATAAGGTTAGGGAGACTTCTTGGTTAATTTGGCCATTTTTGAAAGTTTTAAGGTAATTTTAATTAATTAATATTTAAAAATTAACTAAATTATGCTAATTCTAAATTTTTATTTTAGGGCTAAGTAGGACTTCTTAAAAGAGTCCTTATTCTTACTTAAGAGAGTTTTAAAATGATTGGAAAGTTAAAAAAAATAACAAATGTGAAAAAGTCAACTTTTTGAAGAGTTTCAAAAAAAATGGAAACAAGAGGGACAAAGAGTTCCATTTTTTTGAAAACTCTTTTAGAGAGGGCTGGAGAAAGGGGGGGCACCTCCCCCTCTCCCACTCATTATATAAAAAAAAGAGGGGAAAAGAGAAAGAAAGAGGGAAAGAGAGAGAGAGAGAGAGGGAAAGGGAAGGAGAGGAAAGAGAGGAGGAAGAAGAAGAATAAGAAGGGTCTTCTTCTTCAACCATCCAACTCCCTTTTTCACCATTATTTTTCTCGTTTCTTTTGATTCACTTAAAGGTACGGTCGCTTCTTTTGAATTAAGTGAGAAATCGATTACCAATTTGATTCTTGTGCTATACCTTGGTGTAAACCACGGTAAAAGAGTAGATCTATGTGATCACTCTAAAATATATGAAAGATAAGCCATGGATCCTCTTTCATGTATGTGTTTTGATTCTTTTTACTCTTTTTAAAACTGTAATTTCTGTACATAGTCATTTTTAGGTTAAACCAGAATTTATTTCATGGTAGGAAATAGTTCTTTTTGTGTTTACATGCTAATATTGTGGATGCATGAAAAAACATAAGAAATCCATGGTGTATGCATGTATTATGTAGAAAACGTGAATGTAATGGCATGCTCATTGAAACCTTTGAATAGGTATGCCTCGTTGATTAAGTCTTCCTATATAGATTTAATAATCATGTTGGATTTTGTCCATGATCATACATGAACGTGATCATGTGTAAGCATGCATAACTATGTTATAAATTTGTGAATGCATGCCTGGGTAAATTTAACTAAGTCTTAGTAAATGCTTCCTATTCATATGATTATGTTTGGTTTAGTGTTACAAAAAAAATAATTTTATAATAATGTTTTGGGTTACTATTGGGCCCAGCCGACCTGTAGTCGGTTGCGTCCTTGGGGCAGTCAGCCACAGCCGACTGGGTGGTTTGGCTGCAGACCAGACTCAGCTGACTGGGTCAGCTGGGTCACGTTTATTCAAAAAAAATATGGTTGGTGGGTTGTCCAGCCCTGACAGCACACATAGGCCCAGGTTGGGTTTGTATATGTGTTGTTAGGCCCAACCAATAGGGTCAGCTGGGCTGACTCGGCTAGCCTGGCCTGGCAAGCAGTCTGGCCCAGAGCTGACCAGATCTGACCCAGCTGACCTTAGTCAGCTAGGCCTGTTTGGAACCCCAAACGACTGGGTGTAAACCTCTTTATAAAAAAAACGTGTGTGTGTCCAGGTGTTGGATCCTTGTATTACAAATTTTTTTCTTGCATGAGTTGTGTATACATTGATGTTCATTTTAGTGAAAAAATTGTTCATTTACAGTATGTACTGTAAAGTGTGTATGTTCATTTCAATGGGAAACAGTGCATTGATAGTCATGTAACATTGAGAAAGAATGCATTGCTAAGTATATACATAACTTAATAAGAACATATAGTATTGTGGTTGTGCAAAATTGAATGAGAACATGTGTTGATATGTATATGCAAATTTATTGAGATCATGCAATTGACATGAATATGCACACTTGATGAGAATATGCATTGACATGAGCACGTACACTCAAAGAAAGCATGCATTGGCATGAATACGTGTAGGCAAATGAAAGAATGCACTTGACATAATTATGCATATGAATTAAGTTAAATATATGCTTATGAATATTTTTGCTCCATATGCATGATGAAGGTTTGCATATATTAATGTGCATTGGAAACATGTGATTTGTGTCATATGTAGCCTATTGTTATGGCTTTTGCATATGGTGCATCGATGATCCAAGTGAATCATCGCAGGCCTGGAGAGCCTCCAGCATTGGATGTTCCTTCTTTATTTACTTTTAAATGCATCGCAAAAATCACATTTATCTTTATTGTATTGTATTGCACAGTTCTATGTATTTCCACGAGCGAGAGTCCCGTGATCGCTATCGCAGGAGTAGATGCACGCTTTTACCTTTGCTTTTGCATGCTGAATTGCAAACTTAATAGTTGACTTTCAATAAAAAGATAATGAATAAGAATAGTGTAATATGTGTTCTGAGATCTCCCATCGAAAGAATGAAAATCTTAGAGATTCGGTTTTGAGGGACTACGAGGATACAAAAACTTTTTGTGCTTTATTTATTATCCCCGAACCCGATATTGAGGCTCTTTCTCCTGGCCACGGTTTTAGGGAGAGTCTGTCACTTTACTTGGGGGTGGTGTGTAGACACAGTTATTCTTTTGGTATGCCAAAAAAGTAACACTACTGGATGTGGAGGTCCTTAGTGTCCCGATATTAGATGTGGAGGTCTAATGTTCCAAAGGTGATTCGGTCGAGGGCTAAGTTTGAAACCCAGTAATAAAATATAACTTATGTGTTCAGTTACCCTAAAAACCCTACTTGACCTCGAGAAATTTTACCCATTTAGTGTATATGCGAGCAACGGTAATTAAAAAAAGGAACTTAAATTGTGTGCATTTATTAGGGACATGCCTATAAAAAAAATTAATAAGAGGTAATAAATTACTCATGCATTGCACTGAAGTCATGCATATTCCTACTATGCATTAGATCATGCATATTTACCTATTTCCTTAATCGTTACATGTTGGTGGATGCATGATGTCATTCCCTAATATATGTTAAATGATTGTATTGCTTAAATGGTGATCCCTGTTATTTATTAAATGTTTTCTCATGCTTAATAATTTTTTCCTATTACATGAATGCTTAATTAAATTATGTATTTGTCATACTCGCATTCTTCTAAATTATTGCATAAAATCACATATGTTTTTTTTTATACTTATTTGGTTTATTAGAGGGATTCGTACGTAAAATGTCTCAAAATTCTGACACATTTACATTTGTGATTTTCGCAGTCGTAGGGGATGAGTGGAGCGACTAGCTTCTGGAAGAGTTGCGAGTATCACACTTTTGCTAGACAATTTACAGAGGGACAACATGACTCAGTTTTTCCTTATTTACTTTTTTGTTATTTAAATAACCCTGATATGTCTCTTATAATTATTGTTTAAACACTCTTTCTTTCATAATTAATAAATAATGAGTTACTATGGTTTGAGCTGATAAATCTAAGATCTCTTGTGGTGTATTTGATTATCCAATTAGGAGTGGAACTGTAAAGGCCCCGGGTCTCTAAGAATATTTCTGTAATGTTTTTTTTTTTTAAATCTGCGTTTTCCAGAGGTATGAGTTGGGATCGTTATAGAAACAAGACTCGAAAGGAAAGTGCTTATCTTAGCCTTTTCGTTTTTAACAAAACACTTTCAAATTTCTTCAAGGAACCCTTTGACATTAACCTCTTCGGACATATTGCCCTTGAAGGATTCAAAAATTGCACATTTCAGGATCATAAGACTCATGCGATTGGATCGATCCCACCACTCAAATTTTCTTTTATCCTAAGCGAAACTCCTATCCGTAATAGCAGGTGGTTGATCCTTTCATAGTGCAAGATCAAAATTCATGCATCCGAAAACAATCATAACGTTCTCATTCCAGTTTTTTAAATTAGAACCACTCAAAATAGGAATCAAATTTATGTTTGCAGATATTGTAGAAGCAGAAGTATTAACTGAATCAAGAACAAAACAAGCTTACGATTAACATACATTTTCACATACATTAACATAAAATAACATATTTAAATTATGGTGAACCCTATCACAACATACGTTGCACAACATTGACATTTAGTCTTTAGACATAAATGTAAACTTGTAAGTGGTACTCTCAATACAATAATAAAACATGGACAATTAATCTTGTCAAATAATAAGTCTTTTTGTGGACTGACTGGTTATTTACATGAAAAACCATACAATTATCCCATATTTATTACTGAAAAATATATATTTGGGCTCGGCTAAATAGTGACCTCTAACATATAATCATCACAATATTTCAAATGAGTCAATCTACACAAGAGAGGTTACTTTGGTAACATATTGTTTCAATTAACTCGATTAGAATATTGGACCCTTATTCTGAAAATAATATCATGGTTTAAATGTGTCAATACATGTATATGAACAAAAAGAAAACATGATTATAATCCGTATAGGGCCCAAAAAGTAACCAAAGTTGACCCTCTAAAGTGACCCATAATGCATACATAATGCCCCTCAATTTGATAATAAAATCCTTAAAATATATATTATTACGAGACACTTGCATGGGTCCGGCCCATGGGATTAGGCTAGACCCATCAATGGGTCAAATCAACTTGACCCACAACACCACAATCGGGTGCAGGCACTGAGCCATGGGGTCGGTTCAGACCCGACCTGCTCAGTGATACCACATGACTCGGTTCAGTCCCTGCAACCAAATGAGGATCGAACTGGGTCAGCTGTCTCATGATCTGAATGAAAATAAGTCAGCTCGTTCCTAGCTAAAGGCCGAACTACCCTGGTTCGGTTAGCTGAAGGCCGAACCGACCCCGGTCGATGCATCAACTAAGGGTCGAACCGCCTTGGGTTGCTAGATCAGTTGAAGCCCGAACTGGCCCCGACTATCATAGGTCCAGCTTGAACAGGGTGCCGACTTTTGCCAGCCTCGAAGCGTCCGGTCATGGTCGCACTCAGCCATGAATGTCATCGACCCCGAGGTGTCAAGTGATGGTCAAATCTGGCCCTAAGTGCCATCGACCTCGACGTGTCCGATGATGACCAAATTCGGCCTTGAGTGCCATCGACCCCGACGAGTTTGACGATGGTCGAATTCGGCCCTGAATGTCGTCTACCCTAACGAGTCCGACGATGGCCGAATCTAGTTCTGAGTGTCGTCGACCATGAAAAGTCCGACGATGGTCGAATCTAGCCTTGAATGCCATCGACACAATGAGTCCGGCAATGGCTGAATCTGCCCTGAATGTCATCAAACCCATAAACATTCAAGCATCTGCCTCCACCGTCCAACTATCTAAAGAGGCGAGCGCCCGTCCGGTGTTCTGAGGAAGTGAGAACCATCGCTCGTCGTCCGACGATCTAAAAAGGGGAGACCCCTTTGTCATCTGACGATCAAAAAGGAGGGGAGGGCCGATCAGCCTTCCCTTCTGTCCGGCAATCTCCTATCTGGTGAACCAAGCGAGGAGAGAGTTGAATGACCCTCGCTTTCATCTTGTGTGCAGCCGAATGGCATGAGGAGGGCATTCAACCCTCCTCCGCCCACGCCCAGCCACCGATCAGGAAAAGAAGGGGGAAGGGGGATTTGGTCCCTTATCTAAGCCGATGAGTGACCGGACGATCATCCGGTCCTCCCCTTCCCGCGAAAAGTGTGCAGGCACCCGACAGTGCCTGCACCATAAAACCGTCGGTGGCCTGCAGTAACTTAAGGGGTGTGCCACCCCCGCGGTGTATCGCCGATTTTGACAAAACCCTAAACGACATCGTCGACTATGGCAAATTTTTTTTATTTATTTAACAGCCCCTTATGTCGGTGATTGAAAGGGCAAAACAAACCCGATGAGATCTCGACAACCCATGAAATAAAATATACAATGGCAAAATCATATTTTCAACGATTTAACAGGAAAAATGTACTCTGATACCAATTGTAGGATTTTGAATCCACCAAATAAAACTAAATAGATTGTAATCTTGTTCACGCTAAATAGTTGAAAGAACATAATCTAAAACTTGATGCGAAAGCGTATCTGAATTCATTGGTGCTCTAGTAGATCTTTGACGAGTATGATCTTCTAGAACCTTTATACGTGGCTTTGCCTTTCTCTAAACCTTATAAGAGAATGATTGTTTTCTTTTGATGATAATGGGAAGCCAAAAGAGAATAGCCACTATATATGGTTTGGAGATCATAACCTAATTGTAATTGCCTAAGAATCTATTTTTAATTTAGCCCATCATAAAATTGAAGATTGACAGATAAGGGCATGAGAGGTCTCTTCAGATAATAAGACCATATTATACAAGATACCACATGGCCCAACCGTATTAGATCACATAAAGTGAGCATGAACCTTAGACAACCTATAACGTGTGATTGATCATATATAGGCCCACATAACTTTTTTTTCAATAGTTTGTTGTTTTGGACGGCAACACCGCACTCTCCCACCGCATCCGCCACTCTCAAGCTTGCCACCACAACCACCGCCACACCTCCCACCACAGGACTTCCCACCTTCATATTTGCCACCACCACACTTGCTGCTAGACTCCCCACTATTGATACCACACTCTTCGCCATAGCTACCCCACCATTCTTCAATGCCATTCCACACTGTCCACCGCAGCCACCACAACCTCCACCACTTACTGCATTACCGCGTTATGAACCACAGCTTCTACCGCAACCACCACATCCACCACTTTTGACAACAGTCTCACCCTTTTTTCCACTTGAGTTTCTACCTCTTCTGATGCCAAAGATTCCAAAGTGCGGCCATTGGCTATTTCATTAGTGAAAAAATTGTGATAGCCTTCCTTTCTGAATGTATCCTACAGTATAAAGGCAAGAACCCCAGGAAAGACAAACCATTATTGGTTGATCTGTGATGGATCACAAACACATCATTGCACAATAACAAGAGTGAAAATATTCAAAAGGAAAAAAGAAAAATGTAGTCAGGTCCTTAATGACAATACGCAAGCATACTTAGATGAGCCATCCATACTATCGCTTGAAGAATCTAGGACAGGAAGGCTTACCTTGAGAAGGCCGGATTTCAAGTTAAACAGTGCCAAGGCTTTGCCATATGGATCTTTCGGAGCAAATTCCACCACCATTATGAAGTCATGTTCATTTTTCTGCTTCTTATAGTACTCCAACTCAAAATCTAGCCTTCTACCAAGGGAAGAGTTTAACCTGCTAAACGTTGCAGCCAGCATAGTGAGTAATCAAATGTGACTAACGATGACAAGAGCCACAACATTTTCTCAACCAGTCCAAATGACAGTTTAAAATATTGCAAGCAAGGAAAGCCACAGGCAACTTAGGATGTGTTTGCATGCAGTTAGGAAGAATTCTTAGGAAATAACATTTCTCAATCCCAAGAATTCTCATTTTACTCTGTTTGTTTTTTTATGCCATCCTACTAAGAATTCTACTCTCCCTTCTCAAGCACTGGAGAAAGAGAGAAGCTCTCAGCTGTTAAGACGTGGAGAAAGCTAGGGGGGAAATGGAGAGAGGGGAGGAACCACCTTTGTCATTGCCTACTCTCACTGTGTCAAAGAGCTACGATGGCGGAGCTTTAATTCTGGGAATTAGAATTACCTGTATAGGTGGGAAAATAAAATAGAGAATTTGGAGGGACTGAGAATTCTAAAAGCAAATTCTCAAAATGTTACCAAACAATGGAATCCTAAGTGGCAAAGATGGCTGAGACAGTTGAATTTTCCCTCTAAATTTCTCCTCTATCCAAACACGCCCTTAATGATGTTTCTAAGTTTTCGGTTTTATTTTCACAGACAGGTAATGGCCTTTGGAGCATATTGGCTTTTATCTTTTCACTTGAACAAGTACTATGATCAAGTTACACATCCTGAGGCATCATAAGAAGGTTGATCATGCCAAAGGGCAATGATACATATAATGATGCTGGAAGGAAATTCATCACCCATTTGTTTTTAAAGTACCAGTTCAAATGAAAAACCTCAAATATTGGGGGGGGGGGGGGGGGGGGAAGAGAGAGAGATAAAAATAAATATCAAAACTAAGAGCTAACAGAGAGATGAAACCTATTTCTTTGGCACTAGGAAAATGTTCACCACTCTGAATGAATTACATGTTCATGTTTAAGGAAAAAATTCAACTACTACTAAGTTTTGTTTATTACAAACTCATCTCAAAGGACAAACAGTTTATTACAAACTTGTGTCAAAAGGACAAAGTCAACGATAACTTGAACCAAGTCAGGTAAATAAGATCAAATCATGGAAACTATACAAGCATGAACAAATTAAAAATTGAATCCAGTGTTGCGAACATGAAGCAGGAAAACACACAATTTCTACATATTGCTGCATGTCAGAGAAGCAATGCTTCATCTAGGAGAGTTTCATTACTTGGCAAAATTAAGAATAGACTTAACCACATTTTGCCCTTTATTCTCAAAATTTGCTGAACCAAGAATTCGAGTTGTCATAGTACCAACTTTATGTAGATGCTCAGAACAGTGAACACATGAGCTTGGAAGAAAGATATGAGCCAAGGAAAGTGCTCATATAGCCAGCTTATTCATGGATTATGTAAAGACAGGAAGGAAACTTACCAACCGACGACCATGAATCGCAATAACGTGGCCATCGACACCTTTTTTCTTCTCCAGTTAAGGCACCAATCAGAGTCCATCAATGACAATTTTGTAAGATTGCTATGTTTAGCAAGGATTCTTTCTTCCCTTGAACATCCTGATACACCAACTACTACTCTCTTTTGGTAATGGCCAGTGTCTGCCTCTGCTTCAAGTTTCTGAGAAGATTAAAGAAAAATGTCCATCTAATGTACCAAAAATTTGTACTTGAAAATAAGCACCATCATCCCTTGAAATGGGAAAAAAAAGATGAACAAGCAATGATAGAAATAGTTTGATATTCTTCCAGAACAAAGAGAGATTGCTCTTTGAAATAATTCTTGAAGAACAAAGATTTACAAAACATAATCACGGTATATCTATGGATGTCAAAAGCTCGCTATTGATCTTCTGGAGACTACAAAAAGAACTAGAGAAAGAAGTCACACCATCTCCTTAACTAAACCTGCAGAGAAGTCAAAAAACTTTCCAGTTTCTTAGCTTTCAAAAACCTAGGTGGAGGCTCAATAGAGACTGGATCATCAACTGACCACATCAGACAAAACCTTGGGGAGTCTAGAATAATTTGATTCTAGAGGGCACCATTCCACCCGGGTTCATAGCCATGAATGAAACTAGTTGGGGATAGCATTTGGAGTCAACACTAGAGTACAATTTGGAAAGATAAGTCTTTTATGGGAAAACTTGTGAGGGCTATCTGGAGGTGGCAGAGGTTGTAAATGCATGGCCAAATACAGCATGCCATTGCAGCACCCTGGCAACTTATCTGGTAAAAATGACTCTTTTACGCTGAATTTCCTTAGTCTTTGCCCACTGTAGAAAATTAGTTGGATGTGCATAAAATCATGTCAATCCTAAAATTACCAATCAAATACATTAACCTAAGATATCAAAGGTTGTGCTTAATTTATGGAGGAAATTTATTGGATGGAAAAAACAGTAAGCTTAACCTCTCAAAAGATGTGAGAGACATTTGTAGGTTTCAATGACAATCATTTCACCATTTGGTAAAAAACAGGCATTGAACCATTCTACAGAGAATATAAACTTGGGCAATGCACTTGCTATCCCCTAAAAGAATAATGTCAAATTATAAGTAATCACTGAAATCTACCATCCAAACCTGAGCCATAGAGATGTAATCAGTTCCATAAGCAAGAAAGACTGATGCTATACAAAAATCAATCATAACATCACTGATTATGTACAAATCTTAGCATTAAAACCGAGTTTTCAAGACCACCCTATCCAATAGAGATCCTATTGTATATGTATATATATATAATTTATGTAATTCATTTGTAATACCTTATAGGGGTATTTTTGCCTTTTTACATAGTTGCTTTATAGAAACAACTATTTATTAATTAGGTTATTTTTATCTTTTTATCTTTTGTATTTTCTTTTTCTTAAATTCCCTTTTTGTACATGCATTGGGGGTCCCACATAGAGTCGTTGGGGGCTCCCAACGTCTCTATGGGGAGCCCCCAATGGCTCTCTCTCATGCTACTTTTTTGTATAAATAGGGGTCATTTCTTCTTGTATTTATTATGCCTTTCAAGGCTTCATCCAATAAATATTTCATTATTTTTATGCTTCTATAGCCTTTTTAGGCTTTCATATTGTCAATTTGTAGACTTCTTGTTTGAATGCCATAGTGTTTGTCCATTATTCGACTTTGTGAATGCTTGTGCATTCTTGGGTTACACTTAAGCCTATTTCATTACATGGTATTAGAGCTTGGTCTCTAGAAGAATAGCTCGTGTGTTGCTTCATCATGGTGGTCACCTCGAAAAACATGCCACTCAAAGTTTGAATTCAAAGAAAGAATTTACCTGGTATGTATCACATACTTTTTAAAAGGTATCTCTTATATTATTTATCTAATGCATTATTGTAATGTCACATATTTTCACACTTAGTTAAATTTGATATTCTCAAAAATTTGGCTAAGTCTGGGAGAAAAATTGTTCGAACCTCAATTTTAAATCGATGCTTTTGACTCTGGGCTTGGCCAGGTCTCATAACCTAGGTCTAAACGAGCCACTTAAAACATGAGAAAAAGTTTTATTTTCAACCTTTGAATTCGAGCAAAAATTAGATTATTTTTAGGTGAAATTCAGAATTTGATATTTGTGTAAAATGTCGTTGAATGCATCTCAGAATTATGAGTGCAACAATATTTTATTTTTCTTGATTCGGGCTACGATTGGCCCGAAAATCATATTTTTTTAAAAATTGAGCAGTTTGTTGGTTCAGATTCAGACTTGAATCAGACCGTATTTGATGGATTTGATCCAAATTAATATATATTTGGACTCTATCCAAGACCCATATTAATCTGGATTTGATCCAGTTCAGAACCCATTTGGATTTTGAAGATAGATTTGGATCTTGGATCCAAATCCAAATCTAAATCATTGCCCAAAGATTTTGCAAACTTTAAATTCATCAAAAACCTTTTATTTGGGGTTTATTTGTGCTTATAAGCCTCTCACATTAATTTGATAATTTTGGGAAACTTCTGGAAATTTATTTATAATTTAATATTAATTAATTAATTTAATGCAATTTTGAAAATTTATTTTAGGGTTTGTTTAGGACTATTAAAAGAGCCTTTAAACGCCTATGGAAGAGTTCAAGAGGATTTGAGAGACTAAGAGTTCTTTTTTAACAAAATTTCAAAAAAGTCAAACTTGAAGAGTTTTAAAATTTTCAGAAAACTCATATAAAAGAGTTTTATTTTCATGAGAGTTCTCTCTCTCTCTCCAGCCCTTTTAGATGGGCTGGAGAAAGGGGGGCATTATTCCCTATAGATCCTATAAAAAGACTTCAAAAAAAGAGATAAAAGAGAAAGAGAAGGAAAAAAAGAGGAGAGAGAAAGTGAGGAAAAGAGAGGCAAAAGGGGGAAGAAGATGAGGATATTTGATCTTTTCCAGCCATCCACCCACGTTTTTCAATATCTATCATCATTTTTCTTCACATGGTACGAGTTTCTCTTTTGATATGAGTGAGAAAAAGAACATGGATTCGATTTTCATGCGATATTTTAGTAGAAATACATGTGGAGGAGTAAATCTGACCATTTACTCTAAGATCCATGAATGAAATCCATGTGTTTCATCTTCTTGGAGGTCATTGTAGAATGACATACATGTGGATGTATTCTTATATTAAAACAGAATTTTAAACCATGAAAAATATGATGGATTATGTGTGTGCCCTCTAGTATTGCCGATTTTTTATAAAAGGTCCATGTTATGGATTGTCAGTGCATGTGAAATATGAATATAACCAAGCAAAAAAAATTGTGGGTGCATGTCTGTGTATGATAATAAATGATATTTATTGCATAACCAGGTGGTCTACCTTATAAATGTAAGTATACTTTATTTATGCATGTATACCTTATGCAAAAAGTTTCATGTACAGGTATACTAGGTTTTCTTTTCATGCATTAAGCATGCCCGATGTTCTGAAGCTTCTTTTTAACATGTTTTTGTGGGCTTACTATCGACAACATCAAAAAAAAATTTATGTATATGTGTTGCAACGGCGGCCTGACAGGCTCGGTAGGGGCAGGACTCGGCCCTGCTAAGCCAGCCTGGTGCAGGCCTGGCAGTCACAGACAGACCAGCCACTCGGCCTGGAACAGTTAAAAAAACATTATATATATATATATATATATATATATATATATATATATATATATATATATATATATATATATATATATATATATTTGGGGGGGGGGGATGGTCGTCAAACCAGTTGAACCTAGTTTGGTTGGATTGACAGGCCGAGCCTTGGGGGCAGCTGAGCCCAACTGAGTAATCGGTTGGGCATGTTTAAAAAAGAAAAGAGTTATTTTTTTATGGCATGTATGGGCCCAGCCGACTAGGTCGGCTGGGCTGAGTACCTGACCCAGTCGACTGGGTCGGTCTGGCCATGTGCAGTAGACTGGGTCAAGTGTATTGAAACAAAAAGGTTTTAATGGTGTGATGAGGGTGTTAAAAGTTTCAGTTTTTGTCTAGATAGATGTTTCAACTATGTGCATGCTAGAGGTTGATTTCACACGCTTATGATTGACTTATTATGCATGACTAATGTGCAAATTCAATGCTAGTACATGTGCATCTTGTGGGTATGTGAAATTTCTAAAATTTTGGTTATGATGCATAGGCATGGCTGCATAAGCATTCACATGTTTTAAGTGAATTGATTTGAGTGAAAGCATGCATATGACAGGAATACTTGCATTAAGTGAATTTATGATATAGACATGAATATGTGTATTGATTTGGAAGCATGTTCTTAACATGCATACGTGTGCACTCATGCATATGCTTATGAATTTATTGTTTCATGTGCATCTCAAAAGTTTGCATATATGAATGTGCATTGAAAAGCATGTGAAAGGAATGCATAGTGGCATGTGATTGATGATTTTTGCATAAGAATGCATTGATGATCAAAGTGAATCATCATGAGTTGTGTGAGCCTTGAGCATGTGTTGCTCTTTGTTTTAGTTGTTTGCAAAAATCAGCATTGTTCCATAATGCCACGGGATGTGGTCGCGTGAAGAGCTAGGCATGTTGATTTTCAAGCTTATGTTATTAATTTTGCATGTTGATTTGCAAATATAAAAGAGATAAATTAATAACAAGATAAAATAAAGTAAAGAACAATGTAATTTATGTTTCCTTGATGTCCTTTTTTTAGTGTGAGAATTTTGGATATGATGGTTTTGGGGAAACCGTGAGCATACTAAAACTCTGTGTGCATTGTTGTTGCCCCTGAACCCGATATTGAGGTTCTTCCCCGGATCACGATTTTAGGGAGAGTATGTCACTTTGCCTAAGAGTGGTGTGTAGACACAGCTTTTGTTTTGGTATACCAAGAATAAGGCACTTGTAGATGCTGGTGTCTTAATATTAGATATTGATTTCTAATGTTCTGATGGATGGTGCTGTTTTCTGATATCGGTCGAGGGCTAAGTTTGAAACCTAGTAATAAAATACAACTTGTGTGCTAAGTTATCTTGGGAACCCTACTTGCCCTCTGTGAACACCCCAAATTTTTCAAAAAATCTAAAAATTCTCTTTTTGTCCCTGACTTTCGTCTTCTGAGTAATTAGGTCAATTTTTAACCAAAATTCCATTTATTCCTTGAATTTGCTAAAATTCGGACTCAAAGTTTTATCTCTGACCCAGTTTTTTATCTGAATCGGATCCAAACCCATTTTCTGAGAAAAGCTCCAAAAATAAAAGCCCGAAACCTCAGGAGACACTACCTTTGTAAATATTTCACAAAATTAGTTTAAAAATCTTTAGTTTTTAAAGATTTTATTTCAAAAACACCAAAAAATAGAAAATACAAAGAAAAAGAAAAGAAAAATACAAAAAATGGCTTTAAAACCCCTTTTTGAGAATTTTTTTGAAAAGAGCTCTGTTTTTAAAAAAATTCAAAATCCCGCAACGGCTTTCCGTTGCGTTCTCTCCCGATCACTAGCTCTCTCTCCTGGGAGCTCTCGATCATGCTCTCTCTCTCTCCCGTTCATCTCCAACAAACACCACTCTCTCGATCCTTCTCTCCCCCTTATTTAAACAACTAAAGGGCTCGACTTCTCCTCATCGTCTTCACCCCTCCACCCTTCTACGCATGTAATTTTTTTTCTTCATCTTCCTCTCAAGCCAAGGTCAAACACACCTATGTTTGAAGGTTGAAGGCATCTGCAACCACAGAAATGACCCTCCAGCAGCACGCATAAGAGGATTCACTCCTTCAACTTAAATCTCTGTCAATCCAAGGTAAGAATCACCCCTTTTTCCCCTCGTCTTCTCTGTAAAATCGCCATTTCAAGCATATTTCCTTTGTCTTTATCCTTCAGTCTTTGTATAATATCCATTATCTTCTTTTGCTTTCATTTTTTTATTTAAGGCATGATTTGCAGTGTCGATCTGCATATAGCAAGATCGACCTGCATATTGCGATATTAAGGGAATGAATACATTCCTACATCTCCTTTTATTGTCATTTCTGATTAATGCATAGTTATCAACGTGATTTGGTATTATCTCTTTTATTTTTTTTCATTCACTTATCTTCTTCTTTACGTTTCTATTCCACCTTAGCTTAAGTGTGCTCCGCATTTTTTGTGCATCTATCTTTCCTTCCCCGCCTTTTTTTTTAGTAGATCATCGTGGCCCCATTTGATTTTCTACACTTTTTTAGTTTTTTCTTTGTCTTTGCATTCTTGCGCCTCATTAGCCCGCTGGAAGTCTCACGATTCACCATTTTGCATATCGGCCCTTCAATGCGTTTTACTTGGATTTAGTCATATCAAGTTTTTGCAAGTGTAAATCTCTTCAAATTCAGCATTCTTTTGTAAGTTCACAACATCATTTTTCTTTTCGTTGTTCTTTTCATTTTTTTTTAGCATATTGTTCTTGATTAATGCCTTTCCACATTTTTTCAATTGGAGATCTGGAATTGTCGATTCATTTTAACAATTTGTGTTCTCTGAATTTGTATTTTTGTAAATGGCGATTTGAAATTGCTAATCCACTTGTTGCGAGTTGTTTTTCCTGAGATTACGCTATTGCAACTTGTGATTAGGGAGATATCATTCATTCGAATGATTTTATATTCTACAATCTTGAAGACGCTATCTCAATGAGATCCCTACCTTATTCTGCACTTTCACCCACAAGTCTTCCTCTGAACCAGACTTTCATAGCCAATGCAGCCACAAATTACTTTTGATCTGCAAAAGTAAAGAGTAACAGAGTATTGCTCAACTTCGCCACTTATAATTTGCCAACATAGGGATTTTGTGAGGTTAGAAAGAGATTGATGCAACTGTAGAAGTATTAAGAGGATAGTCATTTGAAGAATGCATCAATCACATTTTCACAGGTGAAAGTTGAAGGAATTGTTGCTAATATTGTGACTTACAATATTTCGTTTAGTTCGGATTCCTCAACTGTTGGACTGACGCAGGGAGTGGATGATGAATGAGCCGTTGCAGCATAAACTGACACTCAATTAGGACATTCACAATATTTTGCCCAGTCTGTTGCATCCGATTCCCTGTTTTATTAACCCTTTGATAATTTTGTTTGCAGGTCTCATTTACGTTGAGTTATCTTTGTTGTAAGTGAATCACGGATTGTTTTAATGAATCATGGTTTGTTTTATTAAGTCATACCATCGACTTACCATGCGTCTGATCCCATCAGCAATACCAACCCATCATCTGCATCTTAGTTGTCATTTTATATCCCCTGTTGATTCTGCATCATTGATTCCTTTTCTTTTAATCTTCCTTTTCTTTCTTTTTTTTATTTGGATAGAGAAATCTCATACCAACGTCATCAACTTTTTGTATGATATTAGTTGTATTAGCATAGGATTTTATTGCCATTGGTTTTATGCTTTGATGTTACATTTTCATCATCCTGTATTTATCTTTTCTTCATTCATCAACAGGTTCATTATATCCTATCATGAAGTATATCATTCAACTTCCAACCATCTGTGTATTTTCTGTTAAACACCACCCTCCATTCGCCTTCACTTACCCCACAAACATCATTTCCCATAAGCTGTCTTCATTTACACACAGCAGCTGCTCATTATATCTCATCAAATTTACACTTCCACAACATACACTATGCTGCACATATCTGTTAAATGCACCATTCATCACTGCTACACTTCATCCTTCAGCTCCATCTGTCACTATTGTATAGGCACACCATGATAGTCGACCTAACCCTATGCCCATAGCACTTGCTGCTAAACAACAGCAAAAACACCAATGGCAGCAGCCACAGCACCAACAACAACAACTTAGAAAGTATGTGGGTGCTAAACTTGCTAATATTGCTGAGACTCACCAATCTTCACAGCCAAGAAGGGATGTCAGTGCACTCCAGATTCCAGTGCCACCTCAAACTTCTGCAGCAAAGCCTTCTGTTCTTCCTCCTGTCAGCGGGTCTATGTCAATGTCTTTTCAACAACCTCAAGTACCAGCCCAATTTAGTAATCCAACATTTTGAAATGCAAGTTTTGGATGGGTTAATGTCAAAGATGTTGTTGAGGCTCATATTCTAGCATTTGAGGATGCCTCGGCCAGTGGAAGATATTGTATGGTTGAGAGGGTTGCATATCATTCAGAACTAGTGACAATTCTTTGTGAGTTATACCCTGATTGCAAGCTTCCAGAAAAGTGTGAAGATGACAAACCTTTTGTTCCTATATACCAAGTATCCAAAGAGAAAATTCAAAAGTTGGGAATCAATTATATTCCTCTAGAAGTGAACCTCAAGATACTGAAACCTATAAATGTGATAAAGTTCAATAATCATGGGTATAGATTGGCCAAATTGCTGAGAAGACTGGCCTTGAGTGTGAACATTAAATTGTTGTTGGCCAATTACATGACCCACCCATGTATCTCAAACAGAAGTCTGAACATCATCTTTAAAAATTTGCTTAAGTTGAGCAGGGAAGAAAGATGAGAAGGAAAGTTGGTGTTTCTTTCCCTTTTGCTAAAGAACATTCCAGATTTGCGAGAGCTAGTTATTAAGGTTCCATCCCTTCTCAGCATCCACCATCCCCTGTCACCTACTACTTTCTCTTCACTGTTGCACACTACCATCTCATGCACACCGATGCATTGTCACTGCACATCATATACCACATGTATACACTAGCCTGCCACTACATTTCCCATTTCCCATATCCACTGTCGCACTCTCATTTGTAGCACATGACCACCATCATGCATTCACTGTTGCAATATCAAGCTGCAATATGTGTGCTCCCTGCTATACATATCAACAACACTTCATTCATCCCCTTTGCATAATAGCCACTAATATACACCATTCATTAGGTATAAATTCCTCTGTTAGCTCAGGTGCATCATTTAAGCATTACACCCACATTTAGAGGGTATGTATATGTATTCTAATTAACTTAGTATAACATTCATATCTTTCAAAACAAGCTTACTTTAGGCTCATCCTTATTTTAGAATGTTACATTTAGGATGTTATATGTATGTTCCAACGCTCATTCCATACATGATTCCAGTATGAAATTTGTCTTTTACATTGCATTTTCTTTATTAGTGTAAAATGTATGTATGAATATTTCATCAATTGCCTCTTAAGTTCAATAGGATATCTTTATAAATTGCTTTCTATATGCCTCCTTCATCTTGTATTAACTTAGATTTTGCAAGAAATAGGTGGAAAGTATTATTTTCTTTCTTAAACTTAGGAATGTTAATTTCAAGTTCAAGTTCTGTTTAAAGATTGTAAGAGCTAGGCTATAATGAGAATTTTACATTTCAAAAGCACTAGATTAGAATGTATGAGCATGCACATCTTCTAGAAATGCTTATTTCATGTTATTTTCCTCTTTTAATTCAAAAATTCACGAATGGTAACACAAATGGTACGTGCATCATTCTAATAAAAGGTGATTAAATCCTAAGTTGATGACTTGCATCAATGGCCATAGTCAGGGTGTGAACAAAACTTATGGTTTTCATTTTTTATGGAATAACATTAGATCTGCATTGGTTCTCTTTTCAAAAAATCATCATATTTTGCTAAAAATTTTCTTCCTTTATCAGAGTTTAACTTAAAATTAACTCAAAATATATATCAATGGCCATAGTCAGGATATATTGAAAGTTAATTTCATTTTAAACTTTATAAAGGCACCAAAATGTGTTTCATTCTTCATTTGAATTTAAGTATGATTATTATATAATACATTTTATGACCATAGTCAGGAATGTATTATATTTTCAATCTTATTTCAATTCATTTAAAGAATGAAATATGCTTTTCAAATATTCAATTTTCAAAATTCTTTAATTCATTCATCATTTAGGATAGAATTACATCATTCTTTTTCAAAATCCAAAGTGATAATCCTTCAAATATCTTCTTCACTTCTCAAATCAATTTTCAACTCTTGTAAATTCAAATTCTATTCTCAGATTGTAACTTTAATTTCAAAGTCCAATTTGACTTTGGAATTTCAAATTCATTTCTATATTCAAAATTCAATTTTCAATTCAAAACCAAATTCAAAGTTCAATTCAACTTTAAAAATTCAGATTCATTTCCATTTTCAGGATTTGATTTTAAATTCAATTCAATATTCTAGATTGAATTTCAAAGTTCAATTCAAACTTTAAAATTCCAAATTCATTTCCAGATTCAAGTTCAAATTCAATTTAATTTTAAAGTTCAATTCAACTTTGAAATTTTCAGGTTCATCACTTGATTTCGAAATTTAAATTTCATTCTCTATCCTTCTTTCCAATTTCAAAAATTGATCTAGGATCTCTCATATCCAATTTCAGGTTTCATCTGGATTTCCAAAACCCAATTCTATTCTCAAAACCCATCTAGATTTCCAAGGCCCAGACCCATCTTCGGATCTCATCTCGATCTCTGAAATCTAGATTTGTCTTCAAATCTCATATTGATTTCCAAAATCCAGATCCATCTTCTTATTCCATATTTGATTCCGGATTCAACTTCATCTTGGATTCCAGACTTCGGATCCAACTCCCTTTAGGATTCTAGATTCCAGATTCAACTCCATCTTGGATTCCAGACTTCGGATCCAATTCTATTTAGGATTCTAGATTCCAGATTCAACTCCATCTTGGATTCCAGACTTCGGGTCCAACTCCATCTAGGACTCTAGATTTTAGATCCAATTCCACTTTTCAAATCCCATCTGAATTCCTCAAATCCAATCCCATTTTTTATTTCTATCTGGATTCCTCAAATCCAATCCCATTTTCAATTTCTATTTGGATTTCTCAAACCCAATTCAAAATCCAATGCCATCTTGAAGAGCCGATTTCAAATTCAATTTCATTCTCAAAATCCTTTTAGATTTCTCAAAGACTAATTCCATTTCTGAATTCCATATGGATTTCCAATCCAATTTTAAATTCAGATTTGAAATCCAAATTCAAGTTCAAATCCATATTTCAAAGAAACCAATCCCATCTAGATTTCTTAAATCCCATCTAACTTTCATTCTTATTTCAAACTTTAAATCTAGAATTCTACTCCATTTCTCAAATTCCATCTTGACTTTCGATTCACACTTTAAGGTCCATATTCGACTTTCAATTCTTATTTTCTAAACTCCCTTCTTCAAATTCAGATTCATCTCAATTTTTGAAACTCAAGATCTATTCTAAATCTTAAGTTAGAAAATCTAACTTCTCTAAATCCATCTTCAACTTTCAAAAACCATTTCTTCATCATATTCTTCATAATTTCAAAATCACTTGAATAAAATTTCTAAATTCTTCTCAAAAGAGCATACATCTTTTGCATTTACACAAACATGATTCTTTGTGCATTCTAGACTTAAAATAAATTCTTAGATAATATTTAGGCAAAGCAAAAGGCATAAATTCGATCCTTGGTTCGATTACCTTTGGTAAAGGTGCCAGGAACGGTCGAACCTCGTACCAACGAGTGAGCCCCGTCTCCCAATTTTTTCACAAATATTTCAAAATGAAGGCGAGTAAATCTTTTAAATCTTGTCAAAATTTAGGTCAAGTAAGACCTTCGCAAAAGAGTTCCTCTCTTCTTTCCTTTCTTTTCTCTTCTCTCTCCTTTTTTGTCTTTTATTTTCCCCTTAAAAAAGGGAAATAGAGGCTAGAAAGGAAACGAAGAGGGGAAAAGAGAGGAGGAATACAAGAGGAAAAATTTTGCGATGATCACACCCTCGACAATTCTTACTTGTTTTGAGTATCCGTTGGGCAATGATAATTAAAAAGAATAACTTAAATTATGTGCATTTAATAGG
Source organism: Nuphar pumila (assembly GCF_984573655.1). Taxonomy (NCBI): domain Eukaryota; kingdom Viridiplantae; phylum Streptophyta; class Magnoliopsida; order Nymphaeales; family Nymphaeaceae; genus Nuphar; species Nuphar pumila. The sequence goes on from NC_143254.1 coordinate 52,647,394, forward strand.
GACATGCATATAAAAAGAAAAGTCTGATAAAAAACAATAAATTATTTATACATTGCACTTGATCATGCATATTCCTGCTATGCATTAGATCATGCATATTTATTTGTTTCTTTAACTGTGATATATTGATAAATGCATGATGTTGTTTCTTAATGCATGTTAAATATTTTTATTGCTTAAATTATGATCTTTGTTGTTTAATAAATTATTTTTCATGCTTAATAATTATTCTATATTGCATGAATAGTTAATTAAATTATGAATTTGTCATAAATGCATTCCTCTAAAATATTGCGTGAATCTTAATTATGTTCTTTGTTCTTATTTGATTCATTAGAGGGACCTGTACACAGAATTCTTTGGATTCTGACACCCTACTTCTTGTATTTTTCGCAACCTCATATGCCTAGTAGGGAGAACTTGCTTTTAAGAAGAGTCACGAGGGGACTACATGACTGCAGGGCAGATTCTTGGGACAACGCAGCTTTTTCTTTTTGTTTTCTTTACTTTCGTTTACTTATGTCTCAGACTCTTTATATTTGAATAAATAAATTTTGGTTTGATTTGGTTTGGTATGAAAGATGAATATAAGATCCCTTGTGGTGGTGGTTATGTTTAACTGTAAGGCTTTGGGTCTCTGGGATTGTTTTCGCATTTATAAAAAAATAATAAATTTGCCACTTTTTCATGGATACGAGTTGGGGTTGTTACAGGTTTGGTATCAGAGCCCACCATAAAATCTTATATTCTATCATCTTTTTGTACCAAAATTTCTCTTTTTAGTGAGTCATGTCTAAGAATGCCAGCAAGTCATGCCTTATGCTCCATAGCAGTCTCCTTCACTGGTAAGGCTATGAGGTACTTTTATAAAAGTATGCAAATTTCTCATGTATTCATGATTTAATTCTTAATCTTGTGGTATGAATTAAGAAATGTTGAGATGCGTGTAATAATTGTATTTATCACAAATATACGAGACCAATCCTAAGGGGGTAGGATCAATCTCGGTTAACTTTTGAGTTTGGTGATATGCATATTATAGTACCCGCGCTTCGACCTCTTCTGGCGCTCCCACGGACTAGCAGAAGTGAATGAATTCCTTGATGAATGCCCTTCATACCCTGACTGAGGCAATGACGGCGCAGACGGCTTAGGCAACACAGGTGGTACAAGCAGTGCAGACAGCCACCTGCATTCATCCTTCCGAGGCTGTCCTGAACCTCAGTGGGGTTTCCTATGAGAAATTTCTGAAGTTGGACCCACCAACTTTCGCAGGGAAGGCCAACCCAAAGGCAGCAGAGAGCTGGGTTAAGGAGATCAAGTGGGCATTTGATATCCTACCTATCCTCGAGGATAGGAAGACCATTTTTGGCATGTACCATCTGAAGAGCGATGCCAAGAAGTGCTGGGACACCCTGTAAAGGATGAAGTATGATGGAGTGGATGAGATTCCCTGAGAGTTTTCAGGAAAGAGTTTTTGGATGTGTACTTTCATTCCTACGCACGGGAGCGGATGCAGCAGAAGTTCCTGGATCTGACCTAGGGAGGCATGAGTTTGGTGGACTACACCACCAAATTCAGGAGGTTGGAGAGGTACTGCCCAAACTTGTTCAGCAGTGACAAGGTGAGGGCGGCCAAGTACGTTCGCAAGCTGAAGGACGAGCTTTGAGTCTGTGTGATGATGAGTCGACCTACCACTTTGAGCAACGCGATAGAGTCTACGACCGTCCTGAATGAGGAATGGGAGCAGCACAAAAATGGGTCGCAACAGAAAGGTGGCAATGGAGGTGGTTCGGCAGGCGGAACGAGGAAGAACCCACCTGCTGGTGCCAAGGAGCAGGGAGGCAAGAGGCAGCGGACCCAAGGGGGAGGTCAGCAGGGCGTGCAACAAGGATGACCTCAGCAGGGGGAGGCCCAATCAATGTGTCCCAGGTTTAACAAAAGTCATCCTTAAGGTTTTTGTCTGATGTTCAAAGGGGTTTGCTACCTGTGCCAACAGTCTGGGCACATTGCTCCCTACTGTCTAAACCAGCCAATGGCTTAAGGAGGACAACAACAGTAGCAGCCATAGATGCCTCAACAACAGCAAGCTCAGCGAAGGACCAACAAGAGAGTTTATGCTGTTACAGTTACCAAGCAGGGTGATCAGACTGATCTGATTGAAGGTATCATCTTAGTTGTCGATTATTTGGCTCATGTGATATTTGATTCTGGTGCAACTTACACCTTTTCAGTATGTTCTAATTTCAAGAATGAAATTCTTTTAAGGGGGTAGGGATGTAATGTCGCATATTTTCACACCTAGCTAAATTTGAGATTCTCAAAATTTTGGCTAAGTCTGGGAGAAAAATCGTTCGAACCTCGATTTTAGATCGATACTTTTGAGTCTGGGCTTGGCCCAGGTCTCATCACCTAGGTCTAAACGAGCCACATAAAATGTGAGAAAAAGTTTTATTTCTGACCTTTAAATTCAAGCGAAATTTGAGCGAAACTTGGGTTATTTTTTGGTGAAATTTAGAATTTGATATTTGTGTAATATGTCGTTGGATGCATCTCAAAATTTTGAGTGCAGTGATATTTTATTTTTCTCGATTTGGGCTACGGTTGGCCCAAAAATTGCATTTTTTTTTAAAAATTGAACAGTTTGTCGAAAGGTTGCCAGACTAGGAAGCGGAAGCGGGAAACGATATGGGAAGCGAGAAGCAATAAATTTAAAAAAAAAAGAAATATAAGAATTGAATAAGAATCAAAATAAAACACAAATAAAAACTATAATAAAAGTGACCAATATTAAATTTCATGATTTTTTAGTGTAAGAATTAAATTTTTAACAAAATCTAAAAATGATGATTACCAAGTACCAATTTAGCGAAAGCATATGAAAGTGAGTGAGAAGAGTCAAAGAAAACACATAAAAACCATGAAAAGTTGAGTAATAGAACATATAATAATAAATAAAGCGTGTGGAAAGCATAGGAGTAGCGTAGGGAGATCGAGGTTCTCATCAAATTTTGGAAGCGAGGAGTATCACGCTTTCGAAGCGAGTTTTCAGGAAGCAAGCTTTTCACCTATCTAAGAAGCTTCTGGTAACTCTGGTTTGTCGGTTCGGATTCAAACTTGGATCAGACTGGATCTTATGGATTTGATCCAAATTAATATGGATTTGGACTCTATCTAAGACCCATATTAATCTGGATTTGGTCCAGTTCAGAACTCATTTGGATTTCAGAGATAGATTTGGATCTTGGATCCGGATCCAAATCTAAATCCTTGCCCAATGATTTTACTAACTTTAAATTCATCAAAAACCTTTAAATTGGGGTTTATTTATGTTAAGAAGCCTCCCACATTAATTTGGTGATTTTTAGAAACTTTTGGAAATTTATTTATAATTTAATATTAATTAATTAATTTAATGCAATTCCAAAAATTTATTTTGGGGTTTGTTTAAGACTCTTGAAAGAGCCTTTAAACACCTATAGAAGAGTTCAAGAGGATTTGAGACACTAAAAGTTCCTTTTTAACAACATTTAAAAAAGTCAAACTTGAAGAGTTTTAAATTTTTTGAAAAACTCATATAAAAGAGTTTTATTTTCATGAAAGTTCTCTCTTTCCAGCCCTTTTAGATGGGATGGAGAAGGGGGGGTGTCCTCCCCGATAGGGCCTATAAAAAGACTTTAAAAAAAGAGAGAAAAAAGAAAGAGAAGGGAAAAAAAGAGGAGAGACAAAGTGAGGAAAAGAGAGGCAAAAGGGAGAAAAAGAGGAGGTTGTTTGATTTTTTTCAGCCATCCACCCACGTTTTTCAATATCTACCATTATTGTTCTTTATATGGTATGGGTTTCTCTTTTGATTTGAGTGAGACAAAGAACATGGATTCGATTTCCATGTAGTATTTAGGTAAAAATACATATGGAGGAGTAAATCCGATCATTTACTCTAAGATCCATGGATGAAATTCATGTGTTTCATCTTCTTGAAGGTTATTGTGGAATAACATACATGTGGATGTATTCTTATATTAAAACAAAAATTTAATCTATGAAAAATATAGTGGATTATGTGTGTGCACTCTAGTATTGCCGATTTTTATAAAAGCCCCATGTTATGGACTGTCAGTGCATGTGAAATTTGAATATAACCAAGCAAAAAAAAATGTGGCTGCATGTCTGTGTATGATAATAAATGATATTTATTGCATAACCAAGTGGTCTACCTTATGAATTTAAGTATACTTGATTTATGCATGAAGAGGTATACTGGGTTTTCTTTTCATGCATTAAGCATGTCCGATGTTCTGAAGCTTCTTTTTAACGTGTTTTCGTGGGCTTGCTATTGACAACATCAAAAAAAAATTTGTGTATGTGTTGCAGCGGTGGCCTGGCAACCCAACCGAGCTGGGCTCGGTTGGGGCAGGACTCAATCCTGCCAGATCAGACTGTCGACAGGCCTGGTGCAGACCTGGCAGACCTACCAGACCAGCTATTAGGCTGACAGTCCTGGCAGCCACTGCCAGACCAGCCACTCGGTCTTGGACAATTTAAAAAAAAACAAATATATATATGTATATATGTGTGTATGTATATATATATATGTGTGTGTGTGTGTATTTTTTGGCTGGCCATCAGACCAGCTGAACCCAGTTCGTTGAGCCTGACAGGCTAAGCCTTGGGGCAGCCGAGCACAACTGAGTAATCGGTTGGGCATGTTTGAAAAAAAAAGGAGTTAATTTTTTTTTTTGGCATGTATGGGCCCAACCGACTGGGTCGGCTGGGCTGAGTACCTGACCCAGCTGACTGGGTTGGTTGGGTGGGTCTGGCCGTGTTCTAGACCCAGTCGATTGGGTCGGCTGGGTCAAGTGTACTGAAAAAAAAGGGTTTTAATGGTGTGATGACGAGGGTGTTAAAAGTTTCTTTTTTTGCTTGGATAGATGTTTCAGCTATGTGCATGCTAGAGGTTGATTTCACATGCTTATAATTGACATATTACGCATGACTAATGCATAAATTTAATGCTAGTACATGTGCATCTTGTGGGTATGTGAAATTTTTAAAATTTTGGTTATGATGCATAGGCATGGCTAGATAAGCATTCTCATGTTTTAAGTGAGTTGATTTGAGTGAAAGCATGCATATGAGATGAATCTGTGAGTTGAAGCATGCATATGATAGGAATACTTGCATTAAGTGAAATTATGCTATAGACATGAATATGTGTATTGATTTGGAAGCATGTTCTTAACCTGCATACGTGTGCACTCATGCATATGCTTATGAATTTATTGTTTCATGTGCATCTCAAAAGTTTGCACATAAGAATATGTGTTGAAATGCATGTGAAAGGAATGCATAGTGGCATGTGATTGATGATTTTTGCATAAGAATGCATTGATGATCAAAGTGAATCATCATGGGTTGTGTGAGCCTTGAGCATGTGTTGCTCTTTGTTTTAGTTGTTAAATGCATTACAGAAATCAGCATTGTTCCATGATGCCACGGGTTGTGGTCCCGTGAAGAGCTTGACATGTTGATTTGTAAGCTTATGTTATTAATTCTGCATGCTGATTTGCAAATGTAAAAGAGATGAACTAATAATAAGATAAAATAAAGTAAAGAACAATGTAATTTATGTTTTCTTGACGTCCCTTTTTTAGTGTAAGAATTTTGGATATTACGATTTTGGGAAAACCGTGAGGATACTAAAACTCCATGTTCTTTGTAGTTTTTCCTAAACCCGATATTGAGGTTCTTTTGCTGGCCACACTTTTAGAAAGAGTCTGTCACTCTGCCTGGGAGTGGTGTGTAGACACAACTGTTGTTTTGGTATACCAAGAAAGAGGCACTTAATGTCCCTATTGTCCCGGCATTAGATGTTGATTTTTAATGTTCCGATGGATGGTGTTATTTCCTGATATCGGTCGAGAGCTAAGTTTGAAACTCAGTAATAAAATACAACTTGTGTGCTAAGTTACTCTGGGAACCCTACTTGCCCTCAAGAATTCTTACCCGTTTTGAGTATCTGCGGGCAATGGTAATTAAAAAGAGAAACTTAAATTGTGTGCATTTAATAGGGACATGCATATAAAAAGAAAAATCTGATAAAAGATAATAATTTATTCATGCATTGTACTGAATTATGCATATTCCTACTATGCATTAGATCATGCATATTTACTTGTTTCCTTAACTGTGATATATTGGTGAATGCATGATGTTGTTCCTTAATGCATGTTAAATGTCTTTATTGCTTAAATTATGACTCTTTGTTCTTTAAAAAATTGTTTCTCATGCTTAATAATTATTCCCTATTGCATAAATAGTTAATTAAATTATGAATTTGTCATAAATGCATTCCTCTAAAATATTGCATAAATTTTATTTATGTTCTCTGTTCTTATTTGATTCATTAGAGAGACCTGTACGCAGAATTTTTTTAATTCTGACACCCTACTTCTTGTGTTTTTCGCAGCCTCATATTCCTAGTAGAGAGGACTTGCTTTTGAGAAGAGTTACGAGGGGACTACACGACTGCAGGGCAGATTCTTGGGACGGCGTGACTCTTTCTTTTTGTTTTCTTTACTTTCGTTTACTTATGTCTCAGACTCTTTACATTTGAATAAATAAAGTTTGGTTTGGTATGAAAGATGAGTATAAGATCCCTTGTGGTGGTAGTTATGTTTAACTGTAAGGCTCGGGTCTCTGGGATTGTTTCTGCACTTATAAAAAAAATGCCACTTTTTTATGGATACGAGTTGGGGTCGTTACAATTATGCATAAGAAAATACTTGTTTTCTTGATTATTATATATATATATATATAATTATATGTGGATACTTTTGCTATTTTTTTTCGATTCTCTACTTTAAATATTCATGGTATGCATTTGAAAATGTATTTAAAATATAGTAGCCTCTTGCTGAATATGTTAAAAATGAATAGTTCTTTAAAGAAATTGTTAAAAAGCATATGTCCATAAAATATTTGTTTTAATTATGCATATTGTCATAGAAATTATATTTTACAAGAATATATGGTTTTGCTTTAAATCTTAAAGATTATGCTTTTCATATTGCCAATTCCCTTGTTATATGCATTTGGTTTTATCATAATAATTATTGGTAATCATTATGAATTTTATGATTTCCTTAAAAATTTTAAGAAATTAGTATGAAGTACACCTTGTATCATCATGTTTTCTTTAATATCGTGGATATCTTTGTATACTCATATGATTTCAACGATTCTCTCATTTTTTCTTCAATAATACTCTTCTTTTCCTTTTTATCATTTAACCCTTAGTAGGTTTTTGTGTATTTTGCACATTATATGCTTGTGAGATTTGATTCTTTATAAAATCCTCTTGTGTTATCCCTTGTAATTTGTATTTTTGCATATCTCGTTGCAATGGTTAACTTTAAGATGTTTTTCTCATTATGCAAAACTAATTCTTTGAAAAACATTCTTGATTGATTATGCTTGAGAATGATCTTCGATATTTGTGATTTGACTTTTATATAGAAAGTAAATCTTGTATTAGATGCTTTAAATGCATTTTTGTTAACTTGTTTTTCTCTAAAAAATGTGTCATAGTCACACAAAATTAGATTGCATTATGAATTATGTTTGGTATAATTTCATAGTTTCTATGTAACCTATGTGGCTATGAGTTATTAGATCATCTTATTGCTTCAAGTATTCATGATAGTAATTATGTTTTCTTAATATATTACACGTTTTGTTTGTCTCATAGTAGATTTTTTATTTAAAAGAATTCCTTTTAAGATAATATGTTCTTGCCTTCTCTAGAAAATTATTAGATCTTTTGTATATAACGTACTCTAGTGCATCTATTCCTTGATCGGAATTGACTATGTTAAGCATGATTCATGTTTATTCAAAAGATTGTTATGAGACATATTGTTATGCATATGATTGCACTTTTTCTAAGATTGGTCATCTACCATTATTGGTTTTTTCAATTTGAAATTATATTTTCATATATGTTCCTTTTATGAACTCACTTATTTGGAAAATGATTTTCGTGAGTGTTCATTGCCTTTTTATGGCATTTGTGTTGTCTATCAGAGACTTTTATATGATGCATCAATCTTCTTGACCTTATTATTGTTGAATCAGAGATGTTTGTTGGGGTGAGTTGTGTGCACCTCATTTTATGTCATTTTAAATTGTTAACTTGTAGTTTGACTCTAACTGACAGTTATGAGATCTCTGATTGTGAGTGTGTTGTATCACTCCTTTGTTCTTTGGCCATTGACTTTATTATGGATGCTTTTAATTATGTGTATCTGTGATGGCTATCTATTTTTTGAAACCATGGTGTTTCAAAATGTGGTCTAAATTGATATTTTTTAATTGCATTAGTGTTTCCATTACAAGCCTTCTTACCTCATGTGTTTTTTCCTTTTTTTGCCTCTTATCTAGGTGTCATTATATGTAGACAAAAGATGTTTATTCACAACTTTGTATGTGGTTTTTAGCCTATTGTTGGCTTTATACTCTTGCTCTAGTAGCTGATACACTTATTTTAAGTGTTATTTTATGTAGATAAGAGATGTTGATTCACACATTCGTGTGTGATTTTTAGCACATTGATGACTTTATACTCTTGCTCTAGTAGCTGATATACTTGATTTTGAGTGTCACTATATGTAGATAAAAGATATTTGTTCACACTTTCATGTGTGATTTTTAGCCCATTGTTAGCTTTATGTTCTTGTTCTAGTCACTGATACACTCGTTTCAAGTATCATTATATGTAGACAAGAGGTATTTTTATACACTTTTGTGTGTGTCTTTGGCCCTTTAGTGGTATGTTGTTTATGCTCTTGGTCTAGTCGTTAATACACTTGATATTTGAGGTTTTGAAGACTAGGAGGTGATTGTTTGTGATGGTCAACCTGATGCTTTAATTTACTCATTCAAATGTTTAAGAATTTTCAATCTATTCAAAATTGGCTAACTCATCTTCTCTTCTATGAGAAATGATTGATTGAAATAATTTCATGCATCCTGCATTGCATTATTAAAGTTAATTTGCAAAATATCACTCCTTGATATTTGTGAGAATGTATTTTTTCACAAATTGGTGTTGATTTACAAATTTCATTTCTCCTTATATAAGTTTTTAAAATCTCTCTTTGCAAAATATCATTTCTTGATATTTATGGGATTTTTTAAATTTGTCATCTTCCGCAAATTGGTTTTGACTTGCTTATATCACTCCCTTTGTTCTTTAATGAATCTCTTAAAATCTTTACTATTTGTTCCTTCCGTGTATAAAAAAATATTTATCAATAAAAATGCATGCATTTCATTGATAACATATATATGTATATTTGGTCCTCTATAATTAAAATCACTCTAAGATGGATGAGTCAATTATGCTTTTAATTGATTATTGTGTCCACATTGTGGTATGCATAAATTTAATTAGCTCATCTTTGATAAAAGTTGTTATCTTTTCATTTGTTGTTTCATGTGCATGATTCACATAATTGTATGCATAAAGTTCATTAGCTCTTTCTAAAGATTTTGAGTTCTTTAAATAAAGATTCTATATTATTTGTGCATTTATGATCTATTGAATGTGTTGTGCCTTTGTGCACACTTGTTCCAAGTGTTCTTCTTGTGCCTTTGTGCACACTTCACACATTGAGAATTTAGTATTCTTGTGCATATAGTCTCTTTGAAGATTTCTTTATATTTGTACTCCTTTGTGAGTATTTCATTATGACTTCGTGCACTTAGCCTCTGTGATTCTTGTGGGTTAACCAAGTCATCTTTGGACTTGATTTTATTTGAGATATTTTCACACTAAAGTCATTTTTCGAACTTGATGTTCTTTTAGTCTTGAAGACATTTTCACATGGTGCATATTCAATGCTTCTTGAGCATTTTTGTCATAAATAAAGATTTACTTATTTTTATTGTGCTCTTTCACTTATACTTTTTTATGGGTTTTGTTTGAAGTGTTTTAATAGACACTCTTTTGAGAGATTCATATGCTTTTTGGAAGACTACCATGTCATTTGAGATAATTTTTATGCATAATTGATTATCTCTTCTTAATGAATCATATGTCTTTTAAGTAATCAAATCTTCTTATGATCAATGTTATGGTTTCTTGAAAAATAAGTTGATTATGATTTAATTCCATCTTTGAGGGATGCTCCTCTTGTCTTTCTTAATATTTAATGATTCAAAAGGTTGTTACTATTTTGTTTAAACCATTTTATTCTTTCTTTATAATATATTATTTTTATAACTCTTAGACTAGAATATTGTTCTTTGTGTTCTTGGAGTCTTATTTTGGTTTGTTCTTTCTTTTTAGGATCTTTAAGAAGTGATGTCAATACATCATGGAGATAACCAATGAAGGTGCTTGGGGATGATTACCAATAAAGGCGTTTTAAAGACTTATATTTACAAGAATTTTCTAAGATGTCATAAAAATGAAGATTTCTCTTGAAGACTTGGACTTCTTCCTAAGATTCTTTTTGTATTTTTCAAACTTTCGGGATAACTTTTCCCGTCAAAGTTTGAGGGGGAGTGTTAAAAATATATATACATATTTTTATATATACATGTCTATATGTAAAAATTATGTAATTCATTTGTAATACCCGATAGGAGTATTTTTGTCTTTTTATATAGTTGTTTATAGAAACAACTATTTATTAATTAGGTTATTTTTATCTTTTTATTTTTTTTATATTTTTTATTAAAATCTCTTTTTGTACATGCATTGGGGGTCCCACATAGAATTGTTGGGACCCCCAACGGTCACAAATGTGACCGTTGGAGAATCCCAACGTCTCTATGAGGTGTCCCCAATGGCTCTCTCTCATGCTCCTTTTTTGTATAAATAGGGGTCATTCCCCCTTATATTTATTATGCCTTTCAAGACTTCATCCAATAAATGTTTTATTATTTTATGCTTGTATAGCCATTTTTGAGCTTTCATATTGTCCATTTGGAGACTTCTTGTTTGAATGCCATAGTGCTTATCCATTATTGGACTTTGTGAATGCTTGTGCATTCTTGGGTTACACTTCCGCCTATTTCATTACACCTATACCATGCTATTTGAAGAAAGACTAGCCTTCTTCAAAATAAATATGAATTCACAATATGATCTTTTTATACAAATGAATGATTATCCTTTTATGAGGTTTTGCTTCTATTGCATATGGACAATGCATGTGCATATTTTAATGTGCATATGTGTGTGTTTTGTGTTTGCATGTATATCTATGAACATGTGAATATTGACTGGCTCATGAATCTTAACATAAACACAAAAGTATCTTCGTGCCTCACCTAATAACGATGCTAATAATCTAATTTCCCTTATTATCTACAAAATGAGTCCAGAACTTGACCCATTGAATCCTCCCCAGAAGTGGATTGAAACATGAGTTTAATGCATATTGACGGAACTGAGACACGTGAAATACATATGGTGCAGGAACTGGAACAGTGATAAAGACAACAATGTGCAAGTAAACTGGCTCTACAGAAAATGATGAAGAGTTAACCAAATCCTGCAGGGATACTGAGGTCGTTCCTATGATTTTTAGCTGCCTACTCAGAGGAAGATTAGAAGGGATGTAAGATACAAGCTCAAAAACAAGTTCCCCGTTAGGTTCACACTGGAATGCAGCTACTTGCTTCTCCCCAATTTCAGATTCAATGTCTATTCTCATGTAAGAACAAAAAAATAAGTCAGGTTGGTGTTTACTGCAATTGACAAATAGTGAGCCCTTGGGATCTGGTATAAGATTTTTTACCCTTAATCTCCAAAGTTACCTGCAGAAAAACATATATATGAATTAAGCATACCAATCAAACAAGTGGAGGAGAGGGTGAAGGGACAAAAGGAGGAAAAAAGAGAGGTGGGTGGGGAGGGGCAGGGATTTGGCCACTAATAAGTCCTGATATAATTCTAGATATAAGAATAAATTTAAATAACAAAATGATTAAAGGTTTGCTTGAAACTGCTCTTTTATACATTTTTCTTTTCGTTTTTCTTTTCATCTCTGAGCTGCCAGGCCACTTGAGTGTTGAAATCTAAAATAGGACTTCAACATGAAGAAAGTATCATGATGTTATCAATAAACACTACAAGAAAAACGTTAATTAGCGATAAAAATTTGTGAAAGATTTTTTTTGTCGTCATTTTGCGACGGATTAGCGAGACAAAACAATTTGTCTCTAGCATTCAAAATATTTGTGAAATTAGCGACAAAAAAAAATTCATTGTGAATCCATCGCTAATTAGCGATGAAAAAATTATGTTTCAAACTCCGTCGAAACTTAGCGACGATAAGTTTTCTGTCGCAAATTCATCGCAAATTAATGATAGATTCACGACGAAAATTTTTTGTCACCAAATCCCAATACATAAAAAAAATGTTAATTAGCGTAAAAAAGTTATGACAAAAAACTTATGTCGCAATTTAACTACGGATTCGCGACACGTACTTTTTTTATTTAAACCGATGCAAAATTCTTCTCGGCTCGCTCTCCCCCCTCATGACTCTCTCTTATTCTCAACCTGACACCCCCACCTCTCTTCTCTCACTACCCTCCCTTGGCTCCGACCTTCTCCCTCCTTCGTGCACCACCGCCGCCACCTCCAAGGAGCGTTGAAGCTGTAAGACGCTCAGGTGACCCCTCCTCCCCATCTCCTTGCTCTTCTTCTTCTTCTTCCCTTTGTTGTATCCACCAGAAAATCAGAGCCATCAGCAGGGGTGGCTTTGGCTCATCAAGAGAGAAGGTGGCTGGCACCCTCTCCTCCTCCTGTTTCAGCTGGGTGGAGGTTGAGTGACCCCACTATCCTCTGCCCCTCTTTCCTGCTGCCTCGGCCGCCCACAACAATTGTGTCCCAGCCATCTACCGCACCACCGGGGGCACGGCGGGGCCGAAGACCCTCCTCACGACGACCCCCACCGGCCGACTCTTGTCTTCCCCTCCTTCCTCTCTCCTTTCCTTTCCCTTCCCTTCTTCCTTTCCCCACTTCCTCTCTTTCTCCTATGTTTCCCTTCGAAAGATCCGCCATCGTACCGTCAATGGCAGAAACCCTAGGGGAGGAGGAATCCCTTCCTGATCTTTTCCTCGACGCCCTTGACGATCCCCTCCCCTCCGATCCGAGCGAAGGAGCCAGCGATCGTGATAGTGCAACTCAGCTAAATGGAAAATGTAATTAATGGATATCCTTGTCTTTCTGCAGAGTAATCGGTGCTAATTTCGGTAGCATTCCTTGTTATCTTATTCAGTGTACAAAGATTTGGCATAAGCAAAGTTGGGCTAGCCCTTGGATCTGCTTTATTCATCTGGTTCTGTTCTCTCGCAGCAATTGGGGTCTACAACATTGTGAAGCATGACAGAAGTGTTCTAAAGGCATTTAATCCTATCCATATCTACTACTTTTTCAAGAGGAATTCAAGTAAGGCATGGATGTCACTTGGCGGGTGTTTTCTATGTGTCACTGGTAAGTACATCCATAGTCTGTCTTTACAGTTGCAGGGGTTCACTTTACCATCTGATGTATATGAACCCTTCTGCTCCATTTTCCACTGAAAAAACATAAGCCTTTCGCTTTTGGTTTCCCAGTTATATTCTTTTTAAGTTCATTTATTTCAGGAAGACTGATCACTTGAATTATATGAGTGTAATTGCAGAGGTACTTTAGTGCTGCAATCGAAAAGGGCCGACAAGCAGCGAAAATGTATGGACCTTTTTTATTTGGGCAATCAGTGTGGAATGCCATACACTTTCTACTTCTTTTGATCTTTTAGTTTTGCCTTTTGATTTGATGCTTGAAATGCATAATTTCAATTTTTTTATAAATCACTGAAGAATTATAAAAGTATTCACATTTGTGGCAATATGGCATGACTTAAAATGGTTGGTCTTTTTGGGTTCTTACCAGCTCCATGTTAGAATTCTATGCTTTGTTTTGATAGGTTTAGTATGATTTCCATTGAATCTATGTTAGGTGTAAGAAGGAAGGGAGAGAGAATTTCAAGAAGAAACGTGGGTTGCTTTTTACCTTTTGGAAAAGGTTGGTTTTGAATAGTCCCATATTGATTGTGCTTGAGTTTTTTGTGGGCTTTATAAGCCACATGTAAACTCATACACTTGTTCATGAGAACAAGAGAGTGGGATGACCACCACACGCGCGCGCACCCGTCGTGTCGTGCCGAGCCGAGTTCGAGTAATTGGCCCTTTAGGGCCATATCCATTCAAGACCAAAGTACCTTTTTACCCAAAGTTTTTGTGGATATGGGTTACGAGAAATGATAATGGGTCACGACTCCTCGTAGTATGTGCCCATTATGGCTTTTCGGATTCCGTAACGGATCTCGATAAAAGCGTGGTCAGGGGTGGGGTTACGGATATGCTGAGAAACAGACGCTCTGGTTTCTGAAGCTCTGCGTTTTTTCTTTTCCCTGTTGTTTTCTTTCTCTCTTTCCTGAGTTATCCCGAAAGGGGTTGTTCTGCAACGTTGGTTCGAAGAGGCTGTTTTCGAAGGACGACCGGCCGGAGTGCACCGTTTGGTTCGTCGTGGCTATTGTATCCTGGGGGAAGGACGTCGGACCCTGATTTGCACTATATGTGGGGGCGAATCTTCTCCAAGGGGAGTACTTCCGTACGCCTTAGCTTGTTACACAATATTAACATGCTTCTCTTATGTTTATTGTGTTCTATGTATATGTTTGTTTATATGCTGCTGTCTGGATTTTGGTTGCTTGCAGAAACCGACATGCCTGCACCCTGTTATTGTTTCGGTCGTCTGTTGATCATGTTGTATACTTTATTGTATTTCCTGATTTATATCATGTTTTATATCATGATGATGACTGTGAAACTGTGTGATCCGAAATATGATCAAACAGTCTTAGAGATGATTCTAAGCATGTCGACCTCTTCCGGTATGCTGGAAAAGTTTGTCGGCCAAAACTTCAAGCGTTGGCAGCAACGCATAAAGATCTGGTTCACTACGATAGGGTTGTTGTCGGTTCTAGAAATCGACTGCCCTTCGGTTTCTGATACTGACCCTGCTGCAGTCACTGCAGCAGTCCAGTGGAAAGAAAATGACAGTATATGCCGTGGCTGCATACTATTGGCTCTGTCCAACACATTGTTCGATGAGTATTGTTCTTCGTCTACCACTGCTAAGGGTCTATGAGATCAACTTGACAAGAAGTACAATACCGAAGACCAAGGTCTTGAAAAGTACTCCGTTGTCAAGTTTCTAAAATATCAGATGGTAGAAGGCAAGTCGGTCACTGAGCAGACACACGAGTTTCTGTTATTGCTCCATAGTTTGGCTGAGGCTGAAATGAAACTTCCTGAGAAGTTTTAAGTTATTACCATCGTAGAGAAATTTCCTAAGTCTTGGGTAGACTTCGGTATGTCTCTCAAGCACCGTAGAGGGAAGATTTCCCTAGATGGTCTTATGGTAGCCATTGCCATTGAAGAGGAGCATAGGAGTCAGAAACAAATAGTGATGCCAACTGAACCGCCTAAGGTGAACATGATGACCAGAGCTTTTAAAGGCAAAGGACAAAAATTGAAATCTGCAATGAAAAACCAGTTTAAACCTAAGGCCAAAATCCAGAAAAAGGCAAAGAACAAACCGTGCTGGAACTGTGGGCAGGTTGGGCACTGGGCTAAGGAATGTCCTTCCAAGAAGGCCAAAGCTCATGGGACCACAGACGGAACACCTCAAGTCAACATGGTGACTGAGGTCGTTGGGACCAGTACTAGGTATGTTTCTGTTAACCCGCAAATTTATCACGTTTATGAGCCAACAGAGTGGTTGGTTGACACTGGGGCTAATGTGCATGTTTGTGCTGATAAGTCTGTCTTTATCTCATACCAGGCTGCTGCAGGCAGATCCGTGACTATGGGCAATTCAACGGCTGCAAAGGTATTAGGGATTGGACGCGTGGATCTGAAGTTTCCTTCAGGACGAGTTCTATCTTTACACAAAGTGCACCATGTGCCTGTAGTTAGAAGGAACATTCTTAGTGGTTCATGTCTTGTTAGAGAGGATTATGAATTTAACTTTAAATGTAATAAAGTTGTTATTTTACATTCTGGAACCTTTATTGGCAAGGGGTATTTAGATGATGGTTTATTTAAACTTCGTGTTGAACATGTTTGCAGTGATAAATTAGAAAATGATGTTTCTTTTGATTCATTGTCTAATGTTGCTTATAACATAAAATCATCTGATTTGTGGCATAATAGATTAGGTCATGTGAATTTCAATTCTGTGAAACACATGATAATCTTGAAAATGATTCATGAGCATTCCGTTGATAAAACTAAACAATGTGAAATTTGTGTGCAAGCAAAACAATGTAGGAAATCATTTCATACGATTGTTAGAGATTCTGAAATATTGGATCTGGTGCATACAGATATTTGTGAGTTTAATGGAGTATTAACCAGAAATCATAAAAAGTATTTTATCACTTTTATAGATGATGACACTAAATATTGTTATGTGTATCTGCTAAAATCAAAAGATGAAACTTTTGATAAGTTTCTTATTTTTAAGAATGAAGCAAAAACACAAACTGGTAGAAAACTTAAAAGATTGAGGTCTGATAGAGGGGGAGAATATACCTCTAATAAACTCGATGAATATTGCAAGTCTGTTGGAATAGTTCATGAGTTTACTGCTCCATATTCTCCTCAATCTAATGGGATTGCAGAAAGAAAGAATAGAACCCTAACTGATATGATAAATACTCTACTTGGGAGTTCTGGATTACCTACCTATATGTGGGGGATGCTCTGAATACGGCTTGCCATATTCTGAATAGAGTACCTCAGAAGCATAAGGATAGTAGCCCTTTTGAACTCTGGAGAAATAGGAAAGCTAGCTTAAAATACCTTAAAGTGTGGGGGTGTCTTGCTAAGGTACTTGTCCCAGAACACAATAGGAAGAAGCTGGGTCCTAAAACAATAGATGTTGTCTTTTGGGGTTATGTAGAGAACAACTATGCCTACAAGTTCTTAGTAATTAAGTCTGAGATATCTGGCATAGATGTTAACTCTATTGTTGAGCTTTGAGAAGCTACATTCTTTGAGGATGTATTTCCCATGAAAGTTGGTGTACCTCAGAATCTGTCTTTTTTAGATATACCTTCAACTTCTGGTTTCATTTCCGAACATGTGAAAATGATGACAGATGTGGGGGTAGAACCATCTTGTTCTCATCCTAGACCCAGTGAGTCTGTGGAAGTGGTTGAACCTAGAAGGAGCAAGAGACCAAGGATTAACAAAGATTTGGGAAGTGACTTTATCACTTACCTTATCGAGAATGATCCTCCCACTTTCCGAGATGCAATGGCTTCACCTGAAGCAAAGCATTGGAAAGACGCCATCAAGAGTGAAATGGACTCCATTATCTCTAATGGTACTTGGGAATTGGTTGACCTCCCTCGTGGTAGTTCCATAATTGGGTGCAAATGGATCTTTAAGAAGAAGTTGAAACCAGATGGATCCATTGACAAGTACAAGGCGAGACTGGTTGCCAAGTGGTTCAAACAAAAAGAGGGAATAGACTATTTTGATACCTATTCTCCGGTTACCCGGATGACCACTATTAGGGTGCTTATTGCACTGACTTCCATTTATGATCTCTCGGTTCATCAAATGGACGTGAAGACCGCTTTCTTACATGGCGATCTTGAAGAAGAGATCTATATGGATCAACCTGAGGGTTATGTGGCTCCTGGTAATGAAGATAAAGTTTGTAGACTTGTTAAGTCATTATATGGACTTAAACAAGCCCTTAAACAATGGCATGAAAAGTTTGATAATATTATTTTATCATTTGGCTTTGTTGTCAATGAATCTGATAAGTGTGTTTATTGTAAAGTTAAAAGTGATGGTTGTATTATTTTATGTCTGTACGTAGATGACATTCTATTGTTTGGTTCCAATATGGGAATTGTGAATGAGAAAAAGTCGTTTCTTAGTAGTAAGTTTGATATGAAGGATATGGGTGTTGCAAATGTGATCTTAGGCTTAAAGCTGACTCGTTCAGCTGAAGGGTTAATCATTTCTCAATCTCACTTTGTTGAGAAAGTACTTGTGAAATTTGGCTATAACCAAGGGAGATCTGTAGCAACTCCATATGACCCTTCTATCCCTCTTCATAAGAATACGACTAGTGTTCCTGTGTCTCAATTAAGGTATTCCCAGATTATTGGAAGTTTGATGTATCTTGAAAATTGCACGAGACCGAATATTTCGTTCTCCGTGACAAAATTAAGTAGATACACAAGTTGTCTAAATCGCACTCATTGGAAGGCATTGGACAGGGTACTTAGATACCTGAAAGGAACTATTTCCTTGAGTTTGCATTACAAGAGATTCCCTGCAGTTCTTGAGGGATATAGTGATGCGAGCTGGATAGCCATGAACTCTGGAAGTTATGGCGTGACAGGGTATATATTTACCTTGGGTGGCGGCGCAGTCGCCTGAAGATCAGTAAAGCAGACCATCTTGTCCCGGTTTACTTTTGAGGCTGAACTCTGTGCTTTAGATGTCACAGGATTGGAAGTTGAATGGTTAAAGGGACTTCTTGAGGAACTTCCTTTAATGTGCAAGCCAATTCCTGCGATATTTGTGCATTGTGACAATATGACCACTATTGCAAAGATTAAAAGCACAAAATATAACCAAAAGTAGAGAAGACACATCCAAGTCAGAATAAAATCTGTAAGAGAACTTGTGTCTCAGTTAGTGGTTGTTGTGGACTATGTTGGATCCAAAGCGAACACAACTGATCCATTAACGAAAGGACTAGATAAGTCGTTAGTCCTGAATTCGAGAGAGGGGATAGGACTGAAACCCATCTGTAGTTCATCTGCAGTAGCAACCCAACCTATCTGAGTGGAGATCCCACAAAGTAGGTTCAATGTGGTAATAACAAGTTGTAGGGTAAACTGGATAGCACCTTATTAAATATGATACCTTGTATCTGTGTATGTTCCCCTGTTTACTCTGGAAAGGTGTTGTAACTGCAAGTTAAGGAAGAGTTAAAACTCTGAATGGGTTCAAAGCATTATAGGCGAGATGTTAGCAGTGCATCTTTGGAGAAGCCCACCTATGTGAGTGTGACTGTGTGGCCGCAGTTTAAGGAATTGGGTTATTCCTGAAGTCACTCATGAAACAGGATTCGGGAGCATGGCCTTTAACGCGCCGTCCCTAAAGATTACAACCAGAACCTTTATCATGTTGTTGCTGATGGACACTCCTACACCAAAGGTTCAAGTTCAAGACTTCAGTTCACTTTGTTCCTGTGGAGGTAAAGTTAGTCAACTAAGGTAGTGGTTCAAACCGGAAGGTACCATTGCTGAAAGCATGATATGTCTTGTTGCATATTGTCTTATCATGCATCTTGGTTTCCTCCCGTTTCATTCTTTGAATTTGTGAGGGAATGTTAGGTGTAAGAAGGAAGGGAGCGAGAATTCCAAGAAGAAACGTGGGTTGCTTTTTACCTTTTGGAAAAGGTTGGTTTTGAATAGTCCCATATTGATTGTGCTTGAGTTTTTTGTGGGCTTTATAAGCCACATGCAAACTCATACACTTGTTCCTGAGAACAAGAGAGTGGGATGACCACCACACGCGCGCGCACCTGCCCGCCCGCCGTGCCGGGCCGGGCTCGGGTTCGGGTTCAGGTTTGGGTAATTGGCCCTTTAGGGTCATATCCATTCAAGACCAAAGTACCTTTTTACCCAAAGTTTCTGTGGATACGGGTTATGAGAAATGATAACGGGTCACGACTCCTCGTAGTTTGTGCCCGTTATGGCTCTTCAGATTCCGTAACGGATCTCGATCTTTCGAAGTCCATTAACGGGTCACGTCCCCTCGGATTCCATAACGGGCTCCTTCCACGTTTCATAACCGTTCATGGGTTATAAAAGCGTGGTCAGGGGTGGGGTTACGGATATGCTGAGAAACAGACGCTCTGGTTTATGAAGCTCTGCGTTTTCTCTTTTCCCTGTTGTTTTCTCTCTCTCTTTTCTGAGTTATCCCGAAAGGGGTTGTTCTGCAACGTTGGTTCGAAGAGGCTGTTTTCGAAGGACGACCGGCCGGAGTGCACCGTTCGGTTCGTCGTGGCTATTGTATCCTGGGGGAAGGACGCCGGACCCTGATTTGCACTGTATGTGAGGGCGAATCTTCTCTAAGGGGAGTACTTCCGTACGTTTTAGCCTGTTACACAATATTAACATGTTTCTCTTATGTTTATTGTGTTCTATGCATATGTTTGTTTATATGCTGCTGTCTGGATTTTGGTTGCTTGCGGAAACCGACATGCCTGCACCCTGTTATTGTTTCAGTCGTCTGTTGATCATGCTGTATACTTTGTTGTATTTCCTGATTTATATCATGTTTTATATCATGATGACGACTGTGAAACTGTGTGATCCGAAATATGATCAAACAGTATTCACATTTGTGGCAATATGGCATGACTTAGAATGGTTGGTCTTTTTGGGTTCTTACCAGTTCCATGTTAGAATTCTATGCTTTGTTTTGATAGGTTTAGTATGATTTCCATTGAATCTATGTTCTACCATCTAAGAACTTACACAACTAATATGTGTTATTAAGAAGTTCAGAAGCTATTGTCAAATTGAAAAAAAAAGAGAGAGATTTCACCAGTGTTCACATGGTCAAGTAGAGGAAACTGTTCTCTTTGTTACATCTTTCCTGATGCTGACCATGAAGCTTCTGTTACTATGACGAACCAATTTAAGGAGTTGGAGTTTTTTGTTGATATTTTTATACCTTGTACTTGACATTTTATTCTAGGAAGCTGATTTCGTGGGCATGGTTGACGTGTCTCTTTTTTCTACCTGAGATAGTAGCAAAATCAGCACTCAGCAGTTTCCAGGTAACCATGTTTTTTCTTCAAGTTATGATTCTTTCTATCTGCTTCATTCATTCTTTCCTCTGTATTTAGCACATAGCCACCAATGTCAGACTCATCTATTTTTCACCAATGAAAATTTTTAATGAATAAAACGAAAGGTAATAATTAATAGGTTTATCTTATAAAATAATATGTTCTCTCTAAAACAAAAGCCCCTTTATACCTGCAGCAACAGTTGGAAGAAAGAGTAAGAATAAAAAACGGTTGGAATGAGAAGAGGAAGGAGATGTCGAGAAAATCTTGGGGGTTATTAACCAATCTGCTTTCCTTATACCAAATCTTTGAACATTACAACTTTTTATGGCAATAATGCCCTTGCAATATTGTAGACATGACAGTCAACTAAACCAGCCCGGTCAAACTCCTGATCCAACCTGGTCAACCCAACTGTGGACACAAAGGACTGTGTCTTGCAACAGTTTAAATAGATTTTTCTTATGAAGTTATAAAGAAACGGTTAGGAAATATTTGACATAAAGAGACGAAGAACAAAAAATATATGCTTACAATTTTTTTGAAAATATCATCATATTATCATGATATTGTTTGTGATATAATTTGATATTTATATTGATATTTTGAAAATATTGTGATATTTTTGTGTTCTGATTGGTTTTTGCATGAAAAAAACATTATAGCATGATATTTTCAAAATATTGGCAATATTGGTGACTATGGTTAGCAATCTGACCATTTTTTCCATACTAATATGCATGATAACCATGTTGGATATTGTAGCACTTTGTATACCTTGCGTAGGTTTGTGACTATATACCTGTCATCAAGTTGCTCATGTTAACAATATTATTTAGATATTACATGAATTAATTCTTTAATAATGGAATTTATGCCTCTGGAGAAAATTGATAGAATCTAAATGTCACGAGGTAGTACCCAGTATTTACATCTAGTTCGCATTACTTGCCCTAACATGAGAAATGCCGCTTGCCTAGGTTCTTCACTCTTATTGGTTCACATGATTATGGCTCACATTGTGAGATCTAGGTTTTTAGGTTGTCAATTACTTTCCTGTGTTAATTTCATGACTAAGATGTTTTTTCCAGTTATGTCATACTTGTTGCAACTTAGGATCTGAGCTGAGCTGGAATCCTTCATGAGGACCCACTCATTTTAACATAGGTTCAACTGATGAGTTGTGGAGTTTGATTCAAAGTTTTTTCCCTTGCAATAAGGGGGGTCAGGTATTTTTTTTTTTTGACTTATGTTTGAGACCCGGTGTCTTATGGATCAGTCCCAATTTTTTACTAGCAGCTTAGTTAAAACTGCATAAAAAAACCCTAATTTTTGGTAAAATGAGGACTTTGACCCTCATTTGACTAAAAAATTCAAGGCGTGTACGCCTCGGCTTGAGGCGCGCCTCTCCTCGAGGTGTGCGCCTCAAGGCGTATGAGGCGCACGCCTCAGGGCTCTTTTTTTAATTTTTTTAAAATTTGGCAACGGATTAGCGACAGATAATATCTGTCGCTAATAATCAGCGATGAATTTTTGATGTTTTGCGACGGATTATATTATATCGCTAATGTCGTCGCTATTGTAGCGACGAAATATATTTCGCCGTGAAACTAAATTCATGTTTATTTAACGACGAACATGATCCATCGCTAAATAGCGATGGATTGTCGATAGATAAATTCTGTCGCAATTTGGCAACTAGGATTATGCGATGGATGTTATCCGTCGCTAAACACGTTAGCGACAGATTTTGATGGATTAGCGACGGATAGCATCCGTCGCTAATACGTATTTTTCTTGTAGTGAAAACTATGCAAGGACATCTCCAGTAATCTCAAACGAGGTCATTGACATTATTTCACAAAAATGATTGAACTTTTCCAACTGTTGAAAAACCATGTTCGTCTCGTCATTTCTTTTGGTCAAAGGCTTTTTGCTTTTTCCTTTTTAATGATGTCAGGCAGGGTATGGATTAGGCCGATGAGCACACATGTGGGTCACCTGCAACCCCGAACATAATAAATGTGGCCACCAACAAACAATTGTTCAGTGTACATGAAAACTGCAAGATAGCAAAGGTTTGTCCACTTTCCAACACAACCAATAGTTTCATAACTTGTGCTTAAATCTCATATTCAAAAGTAAGAGATGGCATAAACAGATAAATGACAAATAGGAGAAGAGGCAAATATATAAACAATACCTGAATTATTTTAACCTATGGAAGATCAAGGAACTTCTCATGTTGGATACATTCAAGAACCTTTTCGTTCATACTGGCAGATAATATAGGATTGACTACCACCGAAGAGGGAGGATTGCCTCTGTGCATTGCACCAGCCCTCCATTACCTCCTGCCAAATGTCCCCACACACTGCTTGGTGGTACTAGATAACCCAACATCAAGCTTCTTTCATTTGGACCAATCAGAATCTGTATCATCATGCTCCAATACCTTCCCAAGCACTTGAACCAGGTCTTTGTTGTAACAAACTGGCTGCAGTTGGTGTGAGTGCCATATCAAATCAATATCTTAAGTTGGTGCACAGAATCGCTGCGGCTTTTCCTTGTTTCTTTTTATTCGATATAGGAAACCTTTATACTTGGCTACAGTTTTTTCAAGAAACCTGTAACGCCCCAAAAATTTAGGACTTGGTAACTTTTTGTGAAAAGTTTGGAAGCCTTGTAATTAATCATTAATCAGAGGTTTTAAATAATAATTCAGCGGAAAATAGTGTTTGAAATAGCAAGCCAATGGACCTTGGGCATATTACAATGCAAACTTTCATTGACAAATAGATTTGAAATTTCGTACATTTTAAGAAATCAAAGAGATTATGAAAATGCAGTTTAAGACTTATACAAAAGAGAGATTTCTAGGAAAACTTTTATGCAAATTTATAAAAATATCCTCAGGAGCGAAACGTTAGGGAAAGAATCTCATCTTGATCTCATTATGTCATCGCAAACTGTATCACTTGTACACCACCTGCCCATGAAATGGGTTAGTTTCACAAAAAACTGGTAGGTACGCAAGAGAATCAATATAAAACTGAAACTAGTCATGAGTTATATTTAGCACGTGCAATAGACTATGCAAATGAGAAAGATTTCTAACATGAACGATTGATTATGCAAACAAATAAAGGTTTACAAGGTGAGCAATTATCAATAAAATCAAGTGAGTTATCAACTATCATAAGGTATACACGATTTTACGGCAAGTAACTACCTACCTCATAAGGTGCAAGCAATTGTATAACAAACAGTTTATAAGTTGCACGCGATAAGTAATCTTACGACAACAATTATACTAATCACAAGATGTAAGAAACTTATAAGACAATCAGCTACATTAGTCCTAGTTATAAACAGTTTATGGATTACGAGCTGTAAGCAGTCACATTAGTCTTAAGATGCAACCAGTTCGTAGATTATGAGCTGTAAGCAATCACATGACAAGCCAGGATAGTTTGACCAAGCATGTCATATGCGTCATATTGCCACTAGCATAATGTTATTATCATAAGCATTTAACTAGTATGATCAACCAGTTATTACTGGCAAAGAACTAGTGTAACGCTACAACAAACGTGTATAATTTAACGAGTAGTATACTGAACTAAGCAAGTCATGTCGTAACACACATATCTCAATAATGTGAATAGTTTAACTTATGTTTCGATATTAGCTGGTCAGGCGGGTACGCACAAAGCACGAATCGTAGAAACAACTGAGATTAGTTCGGGGGTCTATTATGTCATATATTTCAATACCCCGAATAGCTAGTTGAGTTTGCTCTTAAGGGGATGGTCAGTGATTGAGAGAGAATTCTCCAAAGGCCACTCGTTCTACTTGTTTCAAAGGATGCATCCAACTTCTGAAGAAGTGTCTGAAAGTTATCTTTTATAGTCCTTTTTTCCTAACTCCAATGACTGAGAAAGCTGAGTCTTTTGCTCGTAACTGTCATTAATGATTTGTTCATCAGAGTTTTGTATTACCCATCATCTCTCTTGATGAATCGTGTCGAACGAGTACGATTGAGGTTTTTTTAATCGTCGTCCCGTTCTACATGCTTTGGTCTTTCGACTCACTCAAGCATCTTGCCTGTGAAGGTGAAACCATCACTATTATGTGAGTTATATGTGTCATTGCACGTTTAAGGTAAACGTGGACCTCTCATCCTACTCATTGTAATATGCAATGTACCTATTTAAAAGTACAACCACAATGAGAGGGTAATGGATTTCTCACATGAAATCCTCAACACATTTGCTTTGTAAAAGTACACAGTGTAATCACTCGAGTTCATATTTGTGATGCTCTGGTCCTTTAGACCCTCGTGAGCCTCTTGCTTGTTAGGCGATCATCAACATTACATGATTCTAATATGGTGCCAAAACACGTTTCGAGGTTACCACAGTCCTGTCATCCAATCATCATAACACCAATGTGACGTACATGTTCAAAGGTACAACCATACTTGTCAAAAGATATGACTATAATAAAAGGAAATAGGTTTCTCAAAAGAAACCCCAACATTTATCTTTTATAAAAGAAGTGATACAATAATTACTCAGTTTGATAAGATCAAGTCTTTTAATTTATATTAACAACAATGGCATATTGCACGATACGAGATTGCCTCAAATCTCTCTTTTGGAGTAACAATGCAATATTGCATGCAAGAGATCGCTACGGATCTTGCTTTTGTTCTCTAAAGACGGTAATTTGGAAGACTTGCTTAATATATTGCAACTCCCAAAACCTTCGAGTTTGCTTTGCAAGATTGCGCCCTCGATAAGTTCTAACCCTTTTTAGATATTCTGAATCATATCAAAATATCAAATTATAGTTGTAAAACATTCTTTTTGAAAGTATTGACTTGGAAAACTTGCACTTTCGCAACCTGTGAGACTTCTAATCTTTGCTTTTATAAAACAGTGCATTTGAAAACTGGATTCACATAAGGAATGCTTTTAAAAAGACTATTGCGCACAAGCGCAACTCGCATCCTTCAAAAATTAGCGAAAATGGGACATATAAAAGACTGCATTTACTTGTATACCACAACTGTGAGCATGTGCCCGTTATAGCATGATAGCAAAGTACTAAGCAATACTCGATGTGAGAAATCGCACATTGAGCGAAAATACATAAGCAAAATGCACGATATACAAAATCGTACCTCAGCCAAAAGATGGGCAAGCAAATAAATATGCAAATAATGCACGAGGTACGAAACCGTACCTTGACCAATAAGCGTGCAGGCAAATAAATACGCAAAGCAAATAAGTATAGGAAAAATAAAGTAAATCTAACCATATTTAGCATGGCCATTTTAATTATTTCAATTTAATTCGGTTTATCTACTGCCCTTTTTGCGCAACTTTCCTCTACCTCGGGAGGTTGTGTCGCTGCATGCGCCTACGAGTGTATGTGATGTAGGGCTCGAGTCGCAATGCACGAGCAGAATTCGTTGCGTAAATCTGCAAAAGTGTGAAAACTTAGAAAGCTATAGTCATTCTAAAGAACAAAAAGGATAGGGGTACAACCCCTATCAGCCTATCAATAATTAGCGAAGGGTCAGGGGCGTAGCCCCTACCCGCCACTCTAATTGCAACTAAAAAGGAAATGGGGCACTGCCCTTGCCCGCTCCCCTGCCAGCCTAAGGACAACAAAGGGAAGGCAACATGGATACACCCCCTACCTGCCGACAAGACAAACAGAGGCAGGGGACTGCGCCCCTGCCTTCTGAAAGTTGAACGTCGGCAGGGGCCTCGACTCTGCCTACTGGGAACATACGACAACGAGGGCGTGCCTCTGCTTGCAGGGAAGACAAACGACAGCAGGGGCATGCCTCTGCTTGCCATGAAGAGCCACGACAGTAGGAAGTTGAGCCCTGCCTGTCCGAAATAGGGGCAGTAGGGGGCACCGACCTCCTGTCGGCCCTCGGGCGTACACAGAAAACAGGAGAGAAGGGGGAGAGCGCGGCAGGGGTTGTCGGCCTTCTGTCGGCTTTCCAGCAACCACAGAGGAAGAGGGAGGGCACGACACGGGGTCATCGGCCTCCTGCTGACCTCCCAGTGAGCTAACTGAGGGAGAGGGAGGGTGCGGCAGGGGGCCGCCAGCCTCCTGCCAAGCTAACAGGGGGAGAGGGAGGGAGCGACAGGGGGCCGCAGGCCTCCCAGCAGGTCAACAGAGGGAGGGTGCGACAGCCCCCCCCCGAAGAGCTAACAAAGGAAGGAGAGGAAGAAGAGGTAGAAGGAGAAAAACAGAGGAAAAAGAAGAGAAAAAAAGGGAGAAACAGTGATAACGGCGGTAAGCGGGGTGAGAGGGAGGCAACGCTGTCGTTGATCGGCATCGCACGCAGAGAGAGAGAGAGAGAGAGGAGATGCAATGTCGACTCAGTTGCACATAGGGAGGGCAGAGCTGAGAGGGAGGCAAGAGAGGAGGAGCGCAGGGTGGGGGTTTCCCCTCACCCTTGTGTTCTTTTAAAGGCACGGGAGGGAGTGCGTGATTCGGGAAACCCCAAAGGAGTTTCCTTTTCCTCACATAGAGGGAAAGGGAGAGTGGCACAGGGGAGAAAGAGGGTTTAAAAAAAAAACCTCCCCCCCCCCCCCCCCGCGTCGAGTGTTATAACCCTAATAGGTTATCGGATCCGGGTCAGGTTCGAATCCAACCCGGGTCTGAAAAGATTTTTTATGGATTTTACAAAATCAATCTAAAAGTGCTTATTGTATCCCTCTAAAATAGTTATTTGGGTTCAGTTATCTTTCTCTGATTTGTAAAAAAGGAAATGATAAGAAGAAAAAAACACCAAACTAGAGGAAAATCATCATTATGGAAGTTTTTAATCTTTTGCTTATGAATATGAAAAATGTCTGATAATAGTATTTTCCATTTCAAGGGAAGAGGAAAACCAAATGTAACATCGGCAAATTTTCCAAGCTTTTTCCGGAATTTTTTATTTTTAATGTTTGTGATAAATTTTAAATTCAAAATTTTTAGCTAGAAATGCACTAAAGTTGTTTATGAGGTTAGTAGAGAAGTTTAAAAAAAAATAAGGGAATAAAAAGTTATTTAAAATGTGTTTAACCCTACATGCCTAAAGCTTTTGAAAATTCAGGTCATAATTCAATAAAATTTGGATAGTCACCTTAGTAGAATTAATGAAAATAAATAAATTAAATGCTTAAATCTTTGAAAATAAACTAATAAAATTTATTTAGGTGTGGATTTACTTAAATTACATTCATTAGAATTTATGTGAATTTCGAATTAATTTACAAGGCATTTTTAATGTAATTTAGAAAGAATTTAACTTGAATTTCATGGAATGAATTTAAAAAATTAATTGGAATTCATAAAATGGTAGGAGTCCATAGGTGGGCCCTCCCGTCCTATGTGGCATCCTACTTAAAGTTGTAAATTGAAAAAAAAAGTAAATAAAACAAAAAACAAACTTGAAATTAAGGTTAAAAACAAAGTTTCCAAAAAAACAAGAAAAAAGCTTGAAAAGTCAAAACTTTCTAAAAAAACTTAAAAACATTCCCATGAGGGGCATCACTTTTGGGAAGAAACTAGAAGGTCCAGCAAGGGCCGGACCTCCCTTTAGGCATTAGGAAAGTGAAGAAGATGGAAAAATAATAATAATGTAAAAAAAACAAAATTGAATAGTCAACTTGCTTGCTTGGCAAGCAAGTTGACATTCTTAAATTATAGAAACAAAGTGGACTAAATGGGATGTCCAGGCCCATGTAGGCCATAAATTATTTAATATAGGATATACCTAATAAGGTATGCAACCCAGTTAAAATATATTATATAGCATGTTTAATTTTTTTTTGAATTGGTCAACTTGTTTGCCAAGCAAACAAGTTGTTAATTCTTGTAATAAGGAAGGTTTGGCTCCCATAGAGGGGTCGACCAACCATTCCTTTATAACCTACATTACACTATGTATTATATCATATAAGGTATAAAGATATAATATATGTTTGCCCTTGGTTCAGCAAGGGGAAGCCATCCTCATGATAGAGGGTAGCTTAAGGAGGGTGCTCACATGGTTTGACTGTGCATGGATTGGCCGGATCGTGCGAAACGACCTGTCGGTGCACGAAAGAACGAAAAATCCGATAAAAGGTAGGTGATCTATACTCTTCTTGTGAAACAGAAATTTGTGGTACAAATTTCATAGGTTTTTCATATCCATAGACCCTAAACAAACCCTCACACACGTGGGTTTGTCTTAGAGTTGTCAAACTATGGAAAAAGAAGGATTTTTTGAAGCAAAACCCTCTTTGAAAACATGATTTACTCAAAATTTGGGTTCTCAGAAAAGAAATCTGTAAATTCTAAAATTTCATAAAATTTACAATAATTTTTGTGCAAATATCAATTTGAATTGGTAGTATATGGTGTTGTAGATATTATGTAAAAATTTTATGAATTTCTACAATCGAAATTTTGAGATATTGCAATTTTAGTCAAATCAGGTTTTTTTAGAAAAGATTTTGGTAAATTAGAGAATATAATGAATTTCGTGTATGAACCATGTGATTTTATTTTTAGTAGTTGGTAGAATATATGCATAGGAGTATTCTATGATTTTTGTAGATTTTTTTAAATTTTATTTGCATGTAAACTCCATGATCTACTTCATTAATTGAGTATTTTTTCGAATTTATTTCTCAATAATTAATGCATGTGAGAGACAAATCGATTTTTCTTGCCAACCGGTGGAAGAAAAATCTGATTTGTCTTCTACTGCTATTTTGAATAAAAATATTGTCAAATATTTATGGATGTACGGATTCGGGTTGCCCGATTTGGGCCCACTCGAATGCCTAAATCCAGAATTTATTATTTCAGGTCAGACATTCGATTGATAAAATGCTCGTAACTCTCTCGTCCGGAGGAGTTTTGATGAGCGGTTTATTGCGTTGGAAAGCTAACAAAATTTTCGATCTACTGTGAAATTTTGAGCTTTGTCCATAAACTGAATCCGGTTTGGCAATAGTTTGAACATAATCTGACATACCTTTTATAAAATGTTCGTAACTTCCTCGTACGGAAAATTTTTTATGAACGGTTTGTGCCTATGGAAAGCTGAAAAAAAATTCTATGTTCTATGAAAATCTCAGCTCTGTTTGCTAACTGAGAATTTTTCTATAAACTCTGTAACAATCAGATAGAGTTGAGAGTTTTGCAAATTTGGACTTGGTCTTAGAGTTCAACCCTGATATATGTGTAGTTATCTATGTTTCATGAAATTTCGCGTATGATTTGAATACATATTGTGTTTGCACATTCGTGTCTGATTTATACAGTGTATGATATATTTCTTTTATGGCATGGATGTGAATACTCATAATTAATTATGTCGCTCAAAGAGAGACAAGTGTTAATTAATGGACCGAAGGGTCTAATATGCAAAGTGTCATGTTAAGTTTCAAGTATTTATCGTAATTGCAAGTTTGAACATGTTATGATGATATTGATGTTTTAATAATATGGATGCTCAAGTTTATGTTCTGCATTGCATTGGCCATTTGCATGCATATGTATTAATCATAGCATGAAAATGAATGAGATTTTCATATTCGCATATGCTTAAGTTTATGTTAAAAGCATGATTTAATTTCAATGCTTTATTAAGAATGCATCCATCACCCGTAAAGTGGCCAAAATTTTAGATGTTGCATGAAAAATACAAATTTAATCAAGTGAATATGTGACATTTAAATTTCAAGATACTTGCTAGGAGAGTGACGAGTGATACAAAACTTCGTGGGGTAAGTAAGTTTCGAGCATGAAAGGTTGCTTCTCCCCTCCCACGATTTCATGGAGAAACCTCTGCATTAGACTGCAGTGCAGAGAGCTAGGTACTCATGAGGAAAAACTGATGCATCGGGTTGAAAGATGTTGTGAATCTCTCTCGTACTAGCGCCCTCACTCTGTCTTGGTGAAAGAGCTCGGTCATGCTAAAACCACCCATGTGTGTAAAACACCGCCTGAGTCATGGTCCTCATCTGAGAGTCAAGCCTGTGTCGTATCAACATGGTTAAGAAGTGATAAGTTAAAGTTGTATGTGCATTAGTTAGGCATTGCATGCATCATGTAAGAAAGAAAATGTAATTTAAGATAAAAAATTATGTATGCATTCAGTTGCTTCTACTTATAGCAAGTCATGCATATTAACTGCTCATGCATTTGAATTTCTCTGAATGAATGAATAGATGCACTGTTATTTAATTTAGCGAATTGAATATGCATATCAGTTGTGTATATTTAATTTTAAATATTAAATTATGAAAAGCCTAATAAAATTTTGTTTTGTATTCTATTTTACAAGTTTAGTATATTTCACTCTACTGAGACATGTGTGCCTGACCTTATTTGATTTAATGTTTTTCAGGTGATGAGTAGCTACTTACATGCGAAGGCGGAAGGTTGCGACGGGAACCGAACCTACCTTTTCTGTGCTTTATGTATTTTGAAACTCTGATTTATTTTTATTTAAATTTTAAATTCATGGACAAATGTAATTAAGCGTGATTATGAATTTGATTTCTTTTTATACATGATTAATTAGTTGCTTAAGTTTCAAGTTCCATAAGTATGTTATTGCAAATAGCTATCCGAAGTAGCACATCAAGTTTTATACCTAAAGAATTTTCGTTGTTATTTATTAAACCATTTAAAAGCATTTCAAAAAAAAAAAAATCCACCATTTTCTGAGTTATAAAATTTGGGGTGTTTCCACCAAGAGAAATTCTACATTAAAAGCTGATATTAAATGTCTAAATGAAGTGAATTACAGTGGATCTGCATCACAAAAACAATAATTATGTTATCTTTGTCTTGTAGTCTGCACTTCCATCTCAACAACGAATGCAGACCGCTCTAGAGATTTAAGGAAGTCGCAACCTAAAATATTTTAAAATTTCGTCAGATAAGCTGGCAAAACGGCAAATACTCATTGAGAGCCAAAAAGGAACAACAAGAATGGCCTAATACCAGTCTTTTTTGCACTTTCCTTTTCAAAAGGACGTATCTATCACCTTTTGAGTTGATTTTTTATTTTTTCTCTTTACATATTCTCTCCAGCTTTCGCATTTCATATCCCATAGTTGTTTTTTGAATTTTCCTCCCTGATTTGGAAATTTTGCTCCTTATTTCTTTAGCAGTTCTCCACCGATTTACTGGATTTTCTTTCACCGCACCTCCTTTCCCAAAATAGAAAAGAAAGACAAGTGCAGATGTGTGATCTATCCTTACAGTTTTCTCAAGTTTTTGCTTGATTATCAGTAGCAAAATTTCACGATTACCGCATGCCTTTCCACACTAAAGCTGCAGTGATTCTCGGAGAAATCTTCCATCATGTTCATTCATATTCTCAGCAAAATTTCAAAATTCTCAAACTAAGATTCCTAAATCCAGAAATCGGTGCCAACGAGAAAAATCAATATCGTCTAGTAATAGTCATCAGAAAACTCAAGAGGAATGATGAGTTCCGAAAATTCGACAATATTTACACTAAAGAACATAAAATAATAATCAATCTAGATCAAAATCCCTAATCGCTAGAGGTCTCTCTATCGCACGCAAGGATTCAGTTGAAAGTCAAACTCGTAACAAAATTCCATTCAGTAATAACGACTAGAATAACTAAAGAAACGCAAATCTCATTAAGCGGTTCTCTTCAAGAATGCTCTCATTTCTCTAATTTACATCAAAGAGAAAAACATGTAGTCATGGAGAATGTTCCGGCGAGTTTTCAGATTTTTGGTGGCCGTCCTACTAAACAATGCTAGATAGAAGCAAAAAGGAAAAGAAAAAAGGGACGCGAATCTCATCCGTAACTCTCATTGGATAACGCAACTTCCGTAACTTTCAAGAGACAGAGAACGAACTCAAGGCCAATTTCCGGTGAGTTTTCAGAACTCCGACAGCCTTTCAACTTCCATCCCCTGTTACTTCCCCGAGTTGTCTTTCCCTTGCAATCGAAGAATTTGCCATTTTTATACGCAATTTTCTTATACGTATGACGTAGCATATATTAACTGAAAGACCGTTTTACCCTGAGTCATTTAAGATAAGTCGTACACAACCCTGGGCTCTGTGAACCCCAACAGAGAATTATTTCTCCGAGTGATTGAGTTTTGAAAATAAGCCTAACAAGTAATGCGTCGCCACATTTAAAAAGTCACAGCTTTTCCCCAAAATGTCTCCCCTTTTTTCCCAAAATTGGAAAAATATATTATTTATAATTTGTAAAACAAGAAGAAACAACGCTTACGAGCATGTTTGGTTCCATAACATGAGAATCACTCTCATTTGAACGAGAGAGATTCTCATATGGCCCCAAATCTCATGTGATTTATTTTTGAAAAACACAACCAAACATAGCCAACTTGTTTTTTCCTAAGAGGAGCTCAAAAATTACCCTCAGTGTAAGGGGGCGTTTGCATGTCACAGAAGAGGAAGGCGTGACCCCTCTTCTGCGGAAACAGAATTAGACCCCCCATGGAAACGTTGTGGGGGTGGGGGGGGGGGGTTTGAGAGGGTTGTGTATGTTCGCCCCCGATGATTCACTGAATCCCACGTCCGTGTTCGGGGGATCGAATGAGCGCCACGTATTCATGCACATGGGGCTCGTATTCTCGTGTATGTTGACATAACTTTGCATCGGACTCTGGTGCTGTTGCAAAGACTTAATCACCCTTACTTGCTTTTCTTGCCCTGAAATGACGGTTCGAGGAAATGACAAAAATATCCTCTATTCAAAAGTTGTGAAACGACGGGTGGGGAAAATGACAAAAAAGTCATCCTTCCAGAAAGTTTGATGTTAACCATTTAAAGTGGAGACGTTCGCCTGCGCCATCTGCTGTAACAGTGCTCCCATTATCAACGTTCCAGTGTTACAAAACATTCCAGTGTCTTCTCTTCATTACTGCTGTTGTTAGGCATCATGGAAGAAAGCAATGATTCACAAACATTCCAACCAGTGCCATTAAGGCACAGTGAGTAGCTTTTCATCTCATCATGCTATCGATGAAGAAGGCATGTCGTCTTGTGTGCCATTAAGGCATTGTTTGGTTATTGCAGGTAGATCTTGTTATTACGAAGGTTGGAAACTTATCGATATTTATAAGACGCTGGGACCTGTTGACAAGAACGCTTGTTTGCAGATGCTAGAAAGGGCCTCTACCCCATCAGGTATCCTACAGTCACTCATCATATGCATTGTATCTCAAACCGCTGTATTAGTAACAGACTCTCATTTTTGTGAGATACATTTTTGTTAGTTAATATCGATTTGTTTGCTATTATGTTCAAGTTCTTCCTTATCGATTTGTAATTTATTGTGCAATATATTTATCGACCTTTTAGATAGTATGTTTTTGTATCGTCGAGTTATAAGTTATAAAAACTGAACTGCCGTATCGATTTTCAATATCTGACAAATCGCTATACATATCGTTTTGTAAGATATTATATGTTTTGTAATATGTATTTGTAAGATATTTGTACACAGACTTTGAAAACGTTTGGGTGCAGAAACACATCTTGACACGCATGGCGGGGCGATTTTCGCATGCATATCGTTGCTCTCTCAGCGACTTCTATTGAACTCGCTTTAGAGCCTCGTGGATATTATGAGAGCGTTATCGTCAATACACATGTACGACATGTTTATTTTATTGGCATGGTAAGCGACACGTCGATGCTCAGCACAAGCAAATATTAAACCGCACTTGCTTTGATACTTTCATTCATTAAATCGTTGCTTTGACTTGCGTAACCCTAGTGGTATCTGTTCTTATATGCATCCTGATTAAATCGTAGTAAACCTATGCCGCTTGCTAACGGAAATTGATATATTGCTTACAAAACATTTCACTGTCTTCTTTTATTTGTCGTTGTTGTTAGGCATTAAGGAAGAAAGCAATGATGCACAAACATTCCAACCAGTTCCATCAAGGCGGCGTGAGTAGCTTCCCAGCATCATGCTATCGATGAAGAAGGCATGTCGTCTTGTGTGTCATTAAGGCTTTGTTTGGTTATTGCAGGTAGATCTTGTTCTTACGAAGGTTGGAAACTTATCGATATTTGTAAGACGCTGGGACCTGTTGACAGGAATGCTTGTTTGCAGATGCTAGGAAGGGCCTCTACCCCATCAGGTATCCTACATTCACTCATCATATGCATTGTATCTCAAACCGCTGTATTAGTAACAGACTCTCGTTTTTGTGAGATAATATCGACTTGTTTGCCATGTTACTGCAAGCACAAATTGATATATTGCTTAAAACATTATTGAGCTTATCATCAGGTTGTAATAAAGACGATGTAGCTCAATCAATAGAAATTGAATATCTATGCTTATGACCCAACTGAAGAATTGAACATCTGCACTGACGATGCACATGAAAAGAAGGGTGCAGGCATTAGACCCACTATTGACTTGAATGTTCCAGTGGAAGAAATACAATTCAATGATGAGGTAGACTACCATGACAGCGCACATAATAAAAGTGTATGCACCGGGAATGTACACAGAAGTACACCTGACTTCAATGTTCCAGGAGAAGAAATGCAATTCAATAATGATCCTGATTTTGATGTCAGTACACTTAATAAAACCGTAGGAACTAGGAATATACATGGAATTGCACTTGACTATGTTCCTGTAGAAGGAATGCATTTTAATAATGAAGAAGATGCATATAAATTTTACAATGATTATGCCTTAAAAGTTGGCTTCAGTGTGAGAAGGTTTTCTTGGTCAAAAAATGCACAGGGTGTCTTGGTTAGAAAGACATATGTCTGTTCCAAGCAAGGTTGGAAGAAATCAATGGGAAATCCAACTAGGAGCACGCCAGAATCAAGATGTGGATGTCAGGCGAGATTGGTTTTGAGAAGACATCCGAATGGGAAATTTGTCGTGCGTACTTTAATCAGTGATCATAATCATGATTTATCTGCATCATTTATGACTCCTATGCTAAGGTCACATCGTAAAGTAACTGTAGCTCATGCTGCAATGGCTGAAATAGCCGATAGCGCCGGCATTGCACCAAGGAAGACATACAATTTGTTTACCCGCATTGATGGTGGTCGCGAAAATGTGTCATTCACACATTTGGATCTTAAAAACCACTTGAGCAGGAAGAGGACAGATAACATGAAGAACGGAGAAATATGTTGTTTGGTTCGTTACTTACAGAATAAATCAAGTATTGAACATGGTTTCTTTAGTGCAATGCAAGTGGACACAGATGGATATGCCGTGAATATGTTTTGGTCAGATTCAAGGTCTAGATTAGATTATGAATGCTTCAATGATGTATTTGTGTTTGATACTATAGTAAAGATTAACACTGAACAGTGGCCATTTGCGCAGTTTGTGGGAGTGAACCATCACGCACAGAGTTGTATATTAGGTGGTGCTTTTGTGTATGACCAGACCAAGGAAACCTTTGAGTGGTTGTTCAGAGTATTTACACAGGCAATGAACGAGAAGCATCCTGAAACTGTACTTACAGATGGTGATCACGCAATTGCGGCTGCAGTGCTTCATGTGTGGCCAGATGCACATCATCGCCTGTGTTTGTGGCATATCTTTCAAAATGCAGCAAAGAACATAGGACACATATTTAATCAGAATACAGGGTTTGACAAACATTTTACAAGGTGTGTACTTCATAGCGTAGACGAGGTCACCTTTAAGTCAGATTGGGACAAAATGATTAAGACATACGACCTTGCTGACTGTCTGCGATTACAAAATTTATATGCAGAAAAAGAGAAGTGGGCATTGACATATGGAAGACAATACTTTTGTGCAGGTATGATAAGCACACAAAGAGCCGAATCTATGCATGCCACGCTGAAGAAAACCCTGTATTCATGTTTAACAATGTTTCGTTTCATGGAACAATATGAATTATTTGTAGACGGTCTAAGACAAAATGAGCTTAAACAAGACGTGAAATGCTTCAATACACGACCTCTAACTTTTGGCATGAAAATATTGATGCGACCTGCAGCTCTGTATACACTAACTGTATTTGAATGGATCAAGAAAGAGGTGTTGCATGTCATGAATTGCAGAATAGAAGAACTGGTGCAAACCGAGAATATGCACAAATACCATATTTTTTGTCAGGGCGAAAAGCATCAGGAAAGGCAAGAAGCGCATGTCACGTACAATGTCGACAACGGAAGGGTAGAATGTTCGTGCAAAATGTATGAATTCAAAGGTATCCTATGCTGTCATGCATTAAAGGCACTCAATCAAGAGAAGATACAAGAAATACCTGACTCTTACGTAATGCGAAGATGGACAAGACGCGCGAAGATTGAAATGCTCGTTATGGACAATGCGAGTAAATCTGCTGTTGACGAGAAGTGCCACATAGCCTCCCGTTACCAACAACTGTGTAGGTCATTCATGCATGTTGCTGATTTGGCATCGAGAAGCGAAGAAGGCTATGCATGTGTGAGAAAAGCTGCAACGGAGTTACTTGAAAAAGTGGAGTTAATTCACATTAAGTCTGTTGCAGTGAATGAATACCAGCCGAAGATAATGGGATCGAACAACGTAGGTCAAAATCATGTCTCGCTTGACACTCCCGAGAAGTTGCGCCGAAGCGTAAACATTATCTTCAACAAGTCAGTAGTGAACGTTGTTGATTATGATGGACATATTCATGAAGCATAGGGTATCAAAAGAAAACCTGCCTCTGATCGCAGTCGTCGGAGGGCAAAGGGTGCACTAGAATTGATTGGCAAGAAAAGGACTAAGAAACAACCAACCTGTAATAAAAAACAACAAAGCCCTTCGAATGAACAGGTATGTAAAACATTATATTGCTTCCCATTGCGTGAAGCTTGTCAAATAGCTAACTCGTGTAATGTCCATCATGCAGCAATACCCTGCATAAGTACCGGCAAACGTTCAAACCTACATTCCTCCCGACCAGATTTCCGGCAACGATCGCTACAGTTTTACAAGGCTTTTGGTATGTAATCGATGTTGCGAGGAGGTACGCATTTCTTGTGAAACATAATTCAGTGTCTAATATTTTCTCTTTCATGACAGGCTACGATGCAGTCGACAGATAGGTTTGGGACACAGGAATCTCGTGTGGGCTATTAACTTAGTTGTCATGCCTCTTTACATGACCCGATCTCCACAATGCCGGATTTTTTGAGAGTTTATAGTCGTTTGTCATTGACGACTTGCGGTTCGTGGTTGAATTTGTTCAAATCGATAGATAGCGGGTTTTTGCTTCTGCAGGAAGGCGAATAATGACATCACTGTATGGCGATTTGTGGTTATCGTTGAATAGCGATATGTGGCATCGCAGCGTAGAACGTTGTTGATTATTGTTGGACTGTCAATCTTAGCGTGATGCGAAGGATTGTTCAAGTGTGCTGCGATGTGTGGCATCGCAGCGTAGGACTGTCAATCACTGTGCTGCGATGTGACAGATCGCTATTCAACGATAACCACAAATCGCCATACACCTCCAGTCAACTTCTTCTCCAGCAAATCTTTCGCGTTCCCGACACCTCCACTTGCCTTTTGAAATCATTATTGTTATCTTGTGAAAAGTTGTATCCATATATTATAAATAAAAGGCTACTCAATGTGTATTTTCTAACGGATACCCATAAATGTTTGAGTTGTCGTATAGTATTCATTGATCATGTTGGTTGAGCAGTACATCTTTTAGGTCATAAATAGTCGCACAAGCACTGGAAGGTGTGTTTGTCTTCTACTTCGTGAACCAGCAACAACCAAACCGACGGTTCCTTCATAAACCTGGAGATCCGCCCTCGAACATAGAAAATTATAGTCGGTGAGGCAGACGAAGACAGCTACACGACCAACAATGGCGAATCCTGGGTATATTGTCTACACATAGTCTACATGTTCAGCAAAATCCGTCTCTTTCATGCATTTTTTGCTATTTGTTTTTGTGTACTATATAATGTAATTTAAATATCGGTCGTTGCAATGTTCGCATTCATTTCAGTCGTACATCCACCCACGAAGTTGGGCAAAAACTTAGTCAATCACTCCTGGAGGACATCAACCGAATGCGCAGTGAATTCGCACAATGCAACATGATCAGTAATTTTGTTAGTATGAAACTGGTAGTAGTTGTCTATAAATGTAAGCCATGTGTACGTATGATCAATACAACACCATATTTGCTGCAAACAGACTATATCCGATTTCGTAAATTATATTAAAAGCAACGCACCAAGCCAGACTGTGAGCGTCGTCAGCCCATATTTCATGGTATATTGGTTGTATTTTATGTTGCTTTTCATTATTGATTTAGTCCAATTGATTTGTATGTTAACGTTGGTGTTAGCAATGTTTCTTTCGGTTTGCAGACTATATTACGCTGTTTGCCATACTCCAGTGGATTTCAAGATGGCAAACCTTATTGGGTTAACGATAATCACTGCAGAGACCTTATGACAAGTGAAAAGGTAAGCAAACAAACCTATAGTGCAATATTACAGCGTGACAGTGGTAACAACATTTTTTCGATCTATTTGCAGATACTGATTCCTACACTCTGGCAGTCTGAAAAGCATTGGGTCTTATACGTGATGGATTTATGCGAAAAACAACTATGGTGTTACAATTCGTTGGAAGTTGACAGTGGTTTACGGCTAGACATTTCCCATCTCGTAAGATTCCATCTATATGAGTATCGTGTAGTGTACTGGGGTCATGAATTTACTTTCGGTCGCATTATTCTCAGATCGGTTTCCTCATAGCCATTTTGGGAGTCGATGTCAGCGAGTGGATCTATCGCACGGCATACCATGCTCCTTTACAAGATAATGGCGTTGATTGCGGCGTATTTGTAATGAAGTACATTGAAGCGATATACAATGGTGCAGAACCCTGTTTCGACGCTGTATGCCATTCCTTGGCCTCTGTTATTGGCAATTAAGGGCATGTCTATTGCTTCTACTTTACAATCTGTTTTTGCAGGTTGATATACCCGGATTCCGCGAAGAACTCTGCAAAAAGTTGACGTCCTTTCTAATTTCGGAGGAGAAACTGACGGAGGCGAGGATCTAAAAGGCTTGTAATTGATAAAAGATGTGCGCTCAACCCGCGGGATTGACAGTCGCAGGGTGAGGCTACGATGTGTGCAATGAACAAAGACTTCTAATGTTCGAAATGATAATATTCAACATCGCTATGAAATGTTGTATGCTTAAACATCGCTTTAATGTCGCGTTCTTATTTTACGAATAGTACAAAGCGATACGCTTGGTGGTTTAACATCAAACTACACTGCTACGACCATGAAAACCTGTGGCAACATTTGAAAATTGCTTGAATTTTAAACGACGGTTTCTTCAATTATGATCTTACAGACCTATGAAAAA
Organism: Nuphar pumila; assembly: GCF_984573655.1. NCBI lineage: Eukaryota > Viridiplantae > Streptophyta > Magnoliopsida > Nymphaeales > Nymphaeaceae > Nuphar > Nuphar pumila. The sequence goes on from NC_143254.1 coordinate 52,687,790, forward strand.
GGTATAAACGGATACGACAACTGCATCGAAGCCGCCTATGCACTCGATTCAAGAATAGGTCGTGTATGCAGGAATTGTCGATTATGTCGATTCCTTATTCGCGAAGCAAAGTGGAACTGTGTGTTGTGTCATTCAAATATTAATGAAACGTCTTATCACCCTCCGTCAGTTTTCGAGTATATACGTCAGTTTCATTAAACCAAAAGCAAATCTTAAATAAAAAAGCACTCTGCATTAATGAAAACAATGTCATGCCAGAGGGCTATTTTGAATGGTAGTCAATGTGATTGGACCGAATCTTTGGGTCTCAAATAAATCCACAAGTACGTCTAAAGAAATCGCCTTAGGTGTACATTACCGTCGGTTCATCAATACAACGATTTCTAAGAACAAACCTTTCTTATTGATAAGTTCACGTAATGCGATATTTAGAAATATCTTTCGCCAGAGAAAAATATGCTGGTCGTACTTGTGCTGGTCGAAAGCACCAGCAACCCAACACAATATGCTGGTCGAAACAGAGAAAAACTACAGAAAATGGGTTACCGCCTGAACTAGGAACCCAAATCTATCATCAAAATTGCACCCAAACACCCAAATAGCCCTTCAAATCAGTCCCAATCTATCACACACCAAAAAATGACCAGATTACAATTGATTTGGGCAAACAAAACCCACCGCTAGCATCACAATCACAAACTTTTTGCATTCAGGGTACTGTTCATCAGTTTTTTCAGAAAATACAAGAAAATCCACTAAAAATTGAGATTTCATCCGACCATTAAAATTCTTGATTCATTCAATCACAAAAATCAAGAGCTAATGGAATCCAACATCAATCGACCAAAAGTTCAAGACTTCAAGGTTGGTACGGACGTCAGTTGTGGAGAACACAAACTGAGGTGGGTCCCAGCACGACCGATGCAGATGAAGCTTCTTCCTCTCACCGATCTTCAACAAAGCACCCTTTCATTTTTAATAGAGCTCTGATACCATATTGAAATCGGAAAACCAGCAAAAACAAAAGGAGAAGGGAGTAGAATAGAGAGGGAAGACAACTTAAGCTTCATTAGCAAAAAACCCTGAAAAGGTTACAACATATAGGGGTCGACCCTCTTTTACACTACATGACAAAAATTTAGATACCCACTAACACCTTGAAACATTACAGTTATACACTACATGACTTGGCGGAGCTCAGTTTGTAAAAGTTAATAAAAATTAGAAAAATAAGAAACTAGAAAAATATTTACATAAGAAAAAGATATACAAGAATATATATATATATATATATATATATATATTATGTGTGAACCTTTCAGTTGTGACACCAGTTCTACTTGCTAAATCTGCCTGGCTCCTAGAAGTTGAAAGACTTTTGAAGGGCTAAGCATTTCAATATTTGGTTTTGCCATTTTGGTCTTTTTTCTGCTTTTCTTAATCAGAGGTTGTTTTGTGAACTTGTGAACCCTGAAATCTTATTTTGGGATGCCTACCCTTGCTATCCAAAATAATTGACTTAACCCATATACTGAAGTTCTTTGTTTTCTTCTAAATACAAAGTCTTTACGAGCTTGAAATATGCATGAGGGATCAAAGCTGAATTCTGGAATGTATTGTTCTTTGAGTTAGGTGCTTTTGCCTAAAACTTGTGCTTTATATGGATAAAAAAAGTTTGGGTTTATAAAATGAAAAAATGATTATGAAGACTATCTTTCAATATTTTGAATATTGTCATTGTTATAGGAGTCAAATGTTAGTCTATAATGTGAAATGATATTGGTCAAGCTGCTGACTAGGATTCATGAGATATGGCAACCCTTGGGGTGCTGTTGCTGAATGATGAAAAGTAAAACAGTTGGCCACTTTTATAATTTTTTTTCACATGTTATGGATATCCTGTGGACCTATGTCTCTGTAAAAGTAATTTCAATTGTAATCATTGCATTTTTGGAAAAATGAGAAGCTTGACTTTTGAACAAAGATCTACGTTTACAAACAAATCTTTTGAACTTGTGCACTCGGATTCATGCTGCGATGCCACAGATCGCTCTCCGACTCAAAGCACGAAGTATCCAGCAATGGCAACAAATCCTTTCCTTATCTATTGATTATTTGCATCGCTGTAATCAGCGATGGCAAACAATCGCTGTATTTGTCTTCGCCAATACTTTGTGCGCTATTCTTTCGAGGAGAAGACAAATACAGCGATTGCGAAGACAAAGATCTCTGTAAAAGTAATTTCAATTGTAATCATTGCATTTTTGGAAAAATGAGAAGCTTGACTTTTGAACAAAGATCTACGTTTACAAATAAATCTTTTGAACTTGTGCACTCGGATTTATGCTGCGATGCCACAGATCGCTCTCAGACTCAAAGCATGAAGTATCCAGCAATGGCAACAAATCCTTTCCTTATCTATTGATTATTTGCATCGCTGTAATCAGCGATGGCAAACAATCGTTGTATTTGTCTTCGCCAATACTTTGTGCGCTATTCTTTCGAGGCAAAGACAAATACAGCGATTGCGAAGACAAAGATCTCTGTAAAAGTAATTTCAATTGTAATCATTGCATTTTTGGAAAAATGAGAAGCTTGACTTTTGAACAAAGATCTACGTTTACAAACAAATCTTTTGAACTTGTGCACTCGAATTTATGCTGCGATGCCACAGATCGCTCTCCGACTCAAAGCACGAAGTATCCAGCGATGGCAACAAATCCTTTCCTTATCTATTGATTATTTGCATCGCTGTAATCAGCGATGGCAAACAATCGCTGTATTTGTCTTCGCCAATACTTTTTGCGCTATTCTTTCGAGGACCGACACCCGTAGTATCTAAGGGAGGATTTGCTTACTATGTTATTTTTTTTATGATTATTCAAGATTTTGTTGGATATACTTCCTTAAACATAAGCATGAAGTCTTTGCATCGTTTAAGACATATCATATGATGATTAAAAATCAATTTAATGATAATTTAAAAATCTTTAGAGTTGATTCCGGAGGAGAGTATCTTTCAAATGATTTTAAAAACTATCTTGAAAACCATAGAATAGTTCATCATAGATCTTGTCTAAAAACACCACAACAAAACAGTCTAGCTGAAAGAAAACATAGGTATATTATTGAAACAACTAGAACTTTACTCATTTCTCAAAACATTCCAAAAAGTTTTTGGGCCGAGGCGGCTCTTACATCCGTTTATCTTATAAATCACTTTTCTTCAAAAAATCTAAACAAAACTTCAGCTTTTAAAATTTTATACCAAAAGGAACCCGACTAAAATAGGTTAAGAATCTTTGGATGTAAATGTTTTGTCCTTACCGACAAAAATGACAAACTCTCACCAAAAGTCATTCCTTATGCATTTCTTGGATATTCTGAAACTCAAAAAAGATTTAGATGCTATGATGTTAAGAACGACAAACTATATGTTTCTAGGAATGTGACTTTCTTAGGAAACGTTAGTGGTTTTGAGAATGATGAATTCCATAAAGAGAATATGGATTACTCTTTCTTGTTTAAGTTACTATCTAGAAATGATGATATTTTTAGTGATGATGAACTCAATTAGTTTAGTAAAAAAGAAAATATAGATGAAGACAACCATCCTTCTTATCAACCTACTAATCCTCCCATAGAGGAAAGTTTATTTATTACCAAGACCCAAAGTCGGAAAGATGTAATAATAAAGAATTAAACAGTAAAAGAATTTCACGTTACCGCAACTCATTATACAATTACAACAAATGTATAGCGTGATAAAAATGAAAATCTAGGATTTATTCCGAGTCACTGGACGAATCTGATGAAATTTCATAGACTTGTTTCTCACTTTTTATTGGTGGACCGTCTATCCTGGGTGGCCTCCTCGTTGCGAAACCTTGCCTAAGAAGACTGGTCATCATGTCCACCACTGCATTCAATTGGGTCCCCATAGTGCTTACTTCTGTCCTTAATTTCTTATTCTCTCTCTCAATAAGTTCGAACCTTGCGGCAGAGACAGTCTTCTCTTTTGAAGCAAGAGTTCGGTCTTCCTCGTGATTTGTTACTGATGGACTAGTCGTATTAACCAGATCGAGGCGACGTTTTGGTTGTAGAGGCTGAGCTACAACATGAGAAGGGACAGTTGGGAGGCATGGGTTGACAATTTTCTCAATCTTTCGATTTCGCCGCATTGGTTCCCAATAGCTTTCGAAATAGAAGGGATCAAATTGTCGTCCTTCATGATCATACGGTACGGCAGGGAAACCACCTGAGTTCCAATTAAATAATTCATCCATGTACCGATCGCTCCAATTCACGTGCCTGCCCCCACCATTATTCTTCTTCCTTCTCACCTCCAAAGGCTTATTTGGGATAGACTGCCCCAAGCCAGATTGTAGGAGAACTCGACTACCTTGCTGCATCTCGGCTTCAAAATTGCAGAATAGCCACAAATCGCAGCCAGACAATCTGGCAGCCTCCGCAACAACGTCTTCATCATCGCCCCCATCTCCATAAGGTCTCCACAAAACCTGTACATTGGTAATTCTTTTTAATAACGAATGACAAATATATTAAAATTTATTTACGCATGATATGGCAACAACGATATGCACTACGGAAGACAATCCTGCAGCGATGTATACTTAAGAATGCTGAACATTACAACGACTTATAATACTCAATGGTAAATGCTGACGCGATTGTAAACAATTTTAGAACGTTTACCTCATTTAATTGCAGCCCATCTAAAATGGACTTAGCATTATAAACTGCGACGTTTATTCTGGCCCAGCGACCGATCTTTGGAAAACCACAAATCGGAGGGTCACACCGTGGACGCAATGGGATAATATGTTCCAACGCCCAGACCTAACAAAAAAAATATTATTAGCAACGCCACAGACTGCAATGAGATTTGTCTACAAATACTAAGTATGTAATCAACAAATACCTGAACAAATGGCCAAAATCCGCCAACTGTTTTCGTACCATTACTCGCACGGTGGAGTTGACTGTACAGGTGTGCGAGCATAGCGGCACCCCAGGCATAGTTGTCGACTTCGTCTAAGTCTGCCAGGTACTGCAGCCACATGGAACTTATTCTCGAACCAGAACAATCGGAAAATAATGTAAGAGCAAAAAAATATAGAAGGAAGTCGCGCAACTCTTGGTCAGCTATTTCAGATGCACAAGTAGCAGAGTGGCCTTTCCATTTATTACGAAAAAATGAGACCTTCATTGATATGGAATTGCTTCCACCAGAAATACATTGACTCCATTCGTCTATCGACATTCCTAGAAGGGCAGTGCAGTTTTCCCTTGCGTTATAGTTTGAATGCCGTAATAGGACAGCACTGCCATCGCACTTAAGGCCAGTGATCCTCGCCACATCTTCTAGAGTCATGGTGATCTCAAAAGAATCAAACTGGAATGTGTTAGTCCTATCATTCCACTTATTTACCAGGTGAGTCATGGTATTCCAACAAGTTTCAAAATATTGCTGGTCCAAAAGGCCACCGAAGTGCATATTTCGTAGTCGGTCCTTCTGATATGCACTCAGTTGACCATACCAAGACAGAACTACAGGCCATTGACAGCGACCTCCGAGCTTTTCACCTGGTGCTCTACTTCTCCTGTGACCTCCCTGTAACACAAAATAACATATTATTCCTACAAATTATAAATTACTTCCATTTGTACTTATAAATACTATTCTACTAACCGCTATAAATAATATCGGTTGCAGACATACTATCGCAGTAATCGCTATAAATATCAATACCTAACACAGTAATCGCTATACCAAAATCGCTAAACATATTATTAAATCTTCGCAGACAGGACGGATATATTTACCTTGGTCGCTAGTTTCTGCTGTTCTCGCTCCAACCTGGGACTTTCTGGTGGGTCCACTGCCTCGAACTGCCTTTCAATCTCCATCTCTACCGGCTCCACCGTCGCCTTCCTTTCTCTCGCCTTCCTTTCTCTCGCCTTCCTTTTCTCATCCTCCTTCTGCTTCCTTTCTCTGTCCCTATTCTCCTCCTCCTCCTTCTGCTTCCTTTCTCTCTCCTTTTCTGCCTGCTCCTTCTAATTCCTTTCTCTCTCGCGTTTATCCTCCTCCTTCTCCTTCCTTTCTCTCTCCCTTTTCTCCTCCTCCTCCTTCTCCTTCCTTTCTCTCTCCCTTTTCTCCTCCTCTTTCTCCTTCCTTTCTCTCTCCCTTTTCTCCTCCTCCTCCTTCTGCTTCCTTTCTCTCTGCCTTTTCTCCTCCTCCTTCTCCTTCCTTTCTCTCTCCCTTTTCTCCTCCTGCATCCTTTCTCTCTCCTTTTTCGCATCCTCCTCCTTCTCCTTCCTTTCTCTCTCCTTTAACTCCTCCTCCTTCTGCTTCCTTTGTCTCTCCCTTTTTGCCTCTTCCTTCTGCTTCTTCCTTTCCCTTTCCTTTTCTTCCTCCTCCTTCTCCTTCAGCCACCTTTCTTTCTCCTCGATTTCTTGTTTCCTTCTTTGCAGCAGTTCTTCCACCTGCTTCTTCCTTTCCCTTTCCTTTTCTTCCTCCTTCTCCTTCCGCCGCCTTTCTTTCTCTTGCAGTTGTTGTTTTCTTCTTTCCTGCAATTCTTCCTCCTGCTTCTTCCTTTCTCTTTCCTTCTCTACCTCCTCCTCCTTCTCCTTCCGTTGCCTTTCCTTCTTTTCCTCATTCTCCTTCTGCTGCCTTTGCATTTCTTTAGCTTCCTCGAACTCCAACTCCCTCCTTCGCCTTTCCTTTTCTTCCTCAAACTGAGGAATATTCTGTTCCTTCTCTTCCTCCTCCTTATTCATTTGCCTTCGCCTCTCCTCCGCCTCGTGTCGCATTGCTCTACTCTCCAAGTTTCTCCTATGAGTCTCCGCCATCATATTGCTAACATCCCTTTCCCACTCCTCCGCCTTCTTCTTCCTCTTTTCCATCTGCTGTGCGTTAATCCTCCGCCTTCTATTTATATTCTCATCAATATTTCTGGCCTTTGCCTTCTCTTCGTCATCCTTGTTCTGCATCTTTCGTTCTTCAGAGTTCTTCCTTTGGTCCGCAGCCTCGATATCTGATGGATAATCCTCCGCAAAATACGATTCCAAGGCTTTTTCCCTGTCTTCATCGTTCTCAATCTTAAGTATATTTTGGTATCTTTCAAAAACTTTAGATAGATGGGACTGGCGGATCACTTCTCTAATAGACAACCCATAGAACGACGGGGTATCTCTAATCTGATGAGGCGCAGACATTGCTAACCTGCACAACACAATACACGATCATCATCATTAGAAATCGTCGGAATATTTGGGTTCATAATACAAATCCTTGTATAAGAACCAATCTTCAGATTGAAGAAAGAAAACTTACACGAAACTCACCGAAACTATGGGAATTTGGATATTCCAACTGTAGAGTAAGCAACAGTAACAACTGATACGCAACAGAAGGTGGCAACGATGCTGCGACTGCGCGTAAGACAGAAACAGATGCTCTGGTAAAAAGGAAAGGATGCTCCGGCAACTCGAGATGAAAGCAAAGAATCTCCGGTAGAGTGCTTAGAGCGAGAAAGGATTTTTTTGAACTATTTGTATCATACAACATAACGCTTGCTACATACGCAAACTCTGCGGAACGTTTTCCCGCGATATTGATGGAGGGCAATTTTGTCATTTTCATGAACCGACGATTCAGTTTTCTAGAAGGAGGGCATTTATGTCTGTCCGAGGAAGAGGAACCGACGATTCAGTTTTCTAGAAGGAGGGCATTTATTTCTGTAAATTTTCAGCGATATCTATTGTCATTTCATTCCCCATTTTAACTTCAACGATACATTACAACCACCTGCGGAACGTTTTCCCGCGATATCGATGGAGGGAAGTTTTGTCATTTTCACGAACCGACGATTCAGTTTTCTAGAAGGAGGGCATTTATGTCCGTCCGAGGAAGAGGAACCGACGATTCAGTTTTCTAGAAGGAGGGCATTTATTTCTGTAAATTTTCAGCGATATCTATTGTCATTTCATTCCCCATTTTAACTTCAACGATACATTACAACCACCTGCGGAACGTTTTCCCGCGATATCGATGGAGGGCAGTTTTGTCATTTTCACGAACCGACGATTCAACTTTCTAGAAGGAGGGCATTTATGTTCGTCCGAGGAAGAGGAAGCGAATGGCGGTAAAGGTTACTTGAGTCTTTGCTGCGGCACCAAATTACGATGCAATATGATGGCGACCCACATGGGGATACATGCCGGTCTGCATCTTATACGTGGCGCGGTTTGGAACCCCCGAACATGAGATCTCAGTACCGGCTCTGTAAATAATTCCGCAAATCGCTATAGCGATTTGTAGTGTCTTCCGCAAATCGCTATAGTGATTTGTAGTGTTATTCAGTAAGCAAATCGCTGTAAATCCCTAACTGAATTAGGACCAACTTGTCAGGGCCATATCTCCCTAACCGGAGGTCATATTCCAAATCCGTAAAAAGTGGTGTCTTTGTTATTGAGTCTAGTTTATTTTTGTAAATTTTCAGCGATTTCTATTGTCAGTTCATTCCCCATTTTAACTTCAACGATACATTACAACCATAATCATCAAAAGAAAGATTGCCCAAGCCTTGCCGGATTCTGCACTGTTGCTTTTGAAATTGTTGGGGTCCTCTCAAGCGAGCTCTCCAAGCAATGGGAGTCCCATCATCGCCAAATCTTCCAAGGTGATCGTCATCTCTCCCCACGGAAACACAAAGGTGTTGGTCTCCCAGCACCATGCTTCAAACAGAGCCCTTATCACGTTGGCCTGGCACTTTATGTTCCCTAAGGATGCCTTCAAAGCCTCATAGATCCCAACCTTGTTCCAACCTCCTCCGAACTTGGGTTTCAGTCGCCGGAACCAGTCGGACAGCCCGGGCAGTGGCCTCATTGCACCTTCTAACCTACAATTTCCGGACCAATCTGCCCTGCCGGACTTGATTTTGGCTTCGAGGGGTGGCATTTCCATCGACGTCTCAAATGCCGCAACCTCCTCTTCTTCTTCCACCTCTCCAACGGTTGGCTGCAACTGTTGGGCTTCACCCTTTCAAACAGCTATGCTCAGAGCAACATGTCAACGTCCCACTGATAGGCAAAACAACATTTCAAAGGTTATTTATCATAATGCTAGCTTTAGTTGAATCTGTTTTGATTGCAATGTTTGAAGCATCTCTTTCTTGCTTTGATTGTTTGTGTTTGTTGCTTGCTGCTTAAGTGCTTCTCAGTAAGCAGAATCTGGCCCTCATGCTCATCTCGATTGGATTACTGAGATTCCACCAGTAAGATCCGTAGTCCTTCTTGCTGCTAACTTTTTACATTTGCAGGTTGTTTCTTCAAATGATTATAATAATGACAAATATGTGAAGGAATTCAGTATCAGTGTTTCTAATGCGCTTGCTACTTGTCCTGCTCGGGTTTTGCCAACTCCTCGTGTGAGTTGATCATATGTAATTTATTGTTTTGTTCATTATTCTGATCAACTCACACGAGGAGTTGGCAAAACCCAAGCAGGACAAGTAGCAAGCGCATTAGAAACACTGATACTGAACTCCTTCGCATATTTGTCATTATTATAATCATTTGAAGAAACAACCTGCAAATGTAAAGAGTTAGCAGCAAGAAGGACTACGGATCTTACTGGTGGAATCTCAGTAATCCAATCGAGATGAGCATGAGGGCCAGATTCTGCTTATTGAGAAGCACTTAAGCAGCAAGCAACAAACACAAACAATCAAAGCAAGAAAGAGATGGTTGATGAGCCCGAACGGGTAGCATCCTGTGAGGGCAAAGGGCCATGAACACGCTGGCAGAAGCCCTCAGACCCCCCTTCTGTAAGGGTAAAAGCTCTGAATCAGACTCCATAACTCTTCAAGTTGAATGATGCTACCCACACTGAGAGGAGCCCCCAGACCCTCCTCCTGTAAGGGTAAAAACTCTGAATCAGGCTCCACAACAGTAAATGTGCAGGTCAGTCGGTGCTTGATGGAGCAATGTAAGATCTTCTGTTGGATGTGCATAGAAGCAGAAATAGAAGGGAGAGAGAGTGTGAAAGGGTTGATGTCCAGGGGAGATATCTTTCTCGGATAATCCTGTAGTGCAGAGACTGGGTCTTAAATAATCATCTTCGGGGCACTTAAGTCTTTACAACCACTCCTTTTCAAGAACCGTCAATTTTTTTTGCACCAATGGAGGAGAGGGTACTTAAGTCTTTGCAATCGCATCAAACTCCAACGCTATAGCGATTTGTAGTGTTATTCAGTAAGCAAATCGTTGTACCTAACCGGAGGTCATATTCCAAATCCGTAAAAAGTGGTGTCTTCGTTATTGAGTCTAGTTTATTTTTGTAAATTTTCAGCGATTTCTATTGTCATTTCATTCCCCATTTTAACTTCAACGATACATTACAACCACAATCATCAAAAGAAAGATTGCCCAAGCTAAGAGTCTTGAGAGAGTAGAGGAGGGCCTCACCACCCACCGAATAACAAAAAATACAACGACTCAACTTCAAGTGCAGTAGGGACCCAGAGTCGAATAAATTTAGAGGCAGCTCATCAGTAAGGACCCACAACAGTCAATGTGCAGGTCAGTCGGTGCTTGATGGAGCAATGTAGGATCTTCTGATGGATGTGCACAAAAGCAGAAATAGACCTAGTCTCTGCACTAGAGGATTATCCGAAAAAGAAATCTCCCCTGGAGGAGGCCATGAACATCAACCCTCTTACTCTCTCTCTCTCCCTTCTATTTCTGCTTCTGTGCACATCCATCAGAAGATCCTACATTGCTCCATCAAGCACCGACTGACCTGCACATTAACTGTTGTGGGTCCTTACTGATGAGCTGCCTCTAAATTTATTCGACTCTGGGTCCTTACTGCACTTGAAGTTGAGTCGTTGTATTTTTTGTTATTCGGTGGGTGGTGAGGCCCTCCTCTACTCTCTCAAGACTCTTAGCTTGGGCAATCTTTCTTTTGATGATTATCCACAATCATCAAAAGAAAGATTGCCCAAGCTAAGAGTCTTGAGAGAGTAGAGGAGGGCCTCACCACCCACCGAATAACAAAAAAAACAACGACTCAACTTCAAGTGCAGTAAGGACCCAGAGTCGAATAAATTTAGAGGCAGCTCATCAGTAAGGACCCACAACAGTCAATGTGCAGGTCAGTCGGTGCTTGATGGAGTAATATAGGATCTTGTGATGGATGTGCACAGAAGCAGAAATAGAAGGGAGAGAGAGCGAGAGAGGGTTGATGAGCCCCCGGACCCCCCTCCTGTAAGGGCAAAAGGCCATGAACACGCTGGGAGGAGCCCTCAGACCCCCCTTCTGTAAGGGTAAAAGCTCTGAATCAGACTCCATAACTCTTCAAGTTGAATGATGCTACCCACGCTGAGAGGAGCCCCCAAACCCTCCTCCTGTAAGGGTAAAAACTCTCAATCAGGCTCCACAACAGTAAATGTACAGGTCAGTCGGTGCTTGATAGAGCAATATATGATCTTCTAATGGATGTGCACAAAAGCAGAAATAGAAGGGAGAGAGAGAGTGAGAGTTGAATGATGCTACCCACGCTGGGATGAGCCCCCAAACCCTCCTCCTGTAAGGGTAAAAACTTTGAATCAGGCTCCACAACAGTCAATGTGCAGGTTAGTCGGTGCTTAATGGAGCAATGTATGATCTTCTAATGGATGTGCACAGAAGCAGAAATAGAAGGGAGAGAGAGAGAGTAAGAGGGTTGATGTTCATGGCCTCCTCTAGGGGAGATTTCTTTTTCGGATAATCCTCCAGTGCAGAGACTGGGTCTTAAATAATCATCTTCGGGGCACTTAAGTCTTTACAACCACTCCTTTTCAAGAACCGTCATTTTTTTTGCACCATTGGAGGAGAGGGTACTTAAGTCTTTGCAATCGCATCAAACTCCAACGCTAATTAATGCTGACAAACATGGGGATACGAGACGCACATGCTTACATACGTGGTGCTCTTTGGGACCCCCGATCATGAGATGTAGCTAACTGCCCTGTTCGGGGGGGGGGAACATATAACCTGCTTCCGGGTCAGCGTGCATTTTGGCATGCTCATTTTTGGGAACCACAAAAACATACACGCCAATGCATTTTTGGGAAAAAAATGCCCATTTTTCGTGACAGGCAAACGCACCCTAAGAGACCTATTCACACCAGTCGGTGCCTGTCAACCTAAGGTCACTTTTTTGGCAGCATAAAATCATGGCACGCCCCTCACTCCCCAAACAGTTCTCTCTAAACATATTGCTTGCAAATCAAATGCTATAATTATGTCTGAAATGCTATATTCTATAATGGAAAACATATCTAAAATATACTTATTGATACTTAATGACTTGTGCAAGTGGAGTTGCTTGCAACCTGAGCTATGAAAAGGAAAGACAGTCACCCAAAATCATCAAACACACAATAATAATGTGACTCGCGACAAGAAGAAAGATAAAAAAAAAACAAATTTTACGATGTTCGGCTGGTTGCCTACATCCATGATACCCCCTCTCATACACGTTTATGAGAGGGAGGTTCCCTTATTAAAGCACATTACAGATTTACAGAAATCTTATCGTGATGATAAGATTTAGATTTGGTTTTACCATACCGCATTTATTGCTGGTCGATTTTACCAGACCACATTTCTTGTTGCTCAGATTTACAAGAGGAGTCTCTTTTAATGACTTTGTTAATCTCAACAGGTTGATTTTTATTCTTTTCGATTATAGGCATCCTTATCTTTCTAGATTGCCTTAAACCATTTGAACTCTGAGATGGATATGGTTGGCGCTGGCTTTGGATCAGTTAAACAAGCTAATCTCCTTGAGATTAAGCTGGTCTCTCACATGACTGAATCGTGGACCACCCAATGGTTTTGAGATAATATCAGCAAGCTGCTCTTGAGAAGAAACAAATGACTTTAATTTTTTGTTTTGCTATCTTTTCTCTGACAAAATAAAAATCTATTTTTATATGCTTAGTCTGGTTATGAAAGACAATATTGGCAGACAAGTAGGGCTTGCTTCAAGATTATCATGCCATATAATTGGAGATTAGATTCTCGATTGCCAAGTTCATGCATTAATTGTTGCAACTGTAGAAGTTCTGAAACTCCTCTAGCTAAAGCTTTATACTCTACTTTTGTACTAAATTTAGCAATTGTTTGTTGCTTAGAAGACTTCCAAGACAAAAAATATGAACCAAGATAGGACATAACCATTTGAGGACCTTAGATCATCCGAGCATCCAGCCCAATCGGCATCAGGTAAGCAAACAACACACAATTGTTAGATTTGGATATTTGAAAACCCAGATTGATAGTACCTGTGAAATATCGTAGAATATGCTTCACAAGCAACCAACGAACACTAGTAGGATCATGCATAAATTGACACACTTTATTTGCTATGATATGTCTTGTAATAACCTTGATTTTTTTCTATTTATTTGCTTAAATTTATCTTAAAATAAAATGTATTTTTCTGAATTGGTCTTGGGATCCGCATTTCGGATCCAGGATCCATAAAGGGTCCATATACTCGTATAAGATATATATATATATGTATCTAGTGAAAAAAATCTAACTCAAGGATCCACAGTTGGATCCATTTGAATCCAACTTGCAAATCCACATCGCAAGGAAGAGATGCGGATCCAACTCGAGGTTGGATCCTGGGTCTCGGACCTGGGCCGCGCCTCGTGTAAAACAAAAAAAAATTGTTTAAGTTAAGTAGCCACTACAAAGCCTGCCTGATAAGAAGTGGTGTTAGGGTTCTCTCATAACCCTAACGCAGGCCATATTGATGTAGGGGGGAGGGGTGTGCGCAGCCATCGGGGTCCTTCCTTTTCGAAGGGCCACCCACCTACAAATCCCCACCCGAACCCTCTTCCTCTCACGCTCTCTCTTTCCCTCTTTGTCTCCCTCTCTCCTCATCGCCCGACCCTCCCTCTCACTCTCTGTGTTCGATCATCGTTGCCACTGTCGTCGCCGACGACCTTTCAGAGGAGCAGAAGTGGTCGGTTGCACCTCCAACAATGACGTCTCAGAGGAGGAGCACTGAACATATAGGTTTACTATTTTTTTTTTGTGTGCGTGGTTATACTGTATGCTTGGGTGTATGTGTGGGAGCCAAGAATCCCTATTGGAGACAGGGGATTTTCAGACTCATGGTATCGGGAATCCTCAAACCTTAAAATTTGGGGATTTTGAAAACTTGAACGTAGAAGTTGATGGGGTTCGACTGCCATAAACTGCGATTAAGAAAAAAAATGTTTAGGGCTGCCGAAAACCCCAAATCGATAGATTTGGGGATTTTGGGCTGGTAATCAAAGGGGTTTCACTGGTCCGCATAGGGGTGGATGTGTTGCTTCTGAAATTTTTGAGTTTACAGACTCACTGTGCTGGTAGTATATGTATACTCGATTGCAAGCATGAAATGCCCCCTGTGACCCCTAATAAGAAAGAATTTTTTTGGGGATTTTGCCGTATCGGGGTAGTGATTACTACTTTACAAGGTGTTGATCATGCTGGAATTCTGTAAATGTATTTTGGGTTCTTTCATCCGATTAATCATTGTTAAATGCATGCTTAAACCCTATGATTTTTGTTTGAATTGCATGTGATAAATCAAGATAGCGATCATGTCTGAATTATGTAAATATATTCTAGCCTTCCCAGCCCTTTCTGAGAATGAGGACTCAGAAAAAGAATCTGAAATTGCGCTACTCACTAGAAAATTCCAGCGCTTCATGAGAAAGAACCGGCTGCCAAATAAGCACAAGGAAAGAAAAGACTCTAAGGAAGACACCATGTGCTATCAATGTAATAAGCCAGGTCACATGAGACGTGATTGTCCTCTTCTAAAAAGAAAATCCAAAACCGAGGAACCAAAGAAAAGGTTCTTCAAGAAAAAGGCTTTGCATGCTCAATGGGATGATTCAGAACCATCCACAAGTGAAGAGTCTAGTGATGATGAAGCTGAAACCGCCAACATGTGCTTCATGGCAGAAAGCTCTGTAAGTGAATCTCTCGATTTTTCTTTCGAAGAATTCAAAATGCTTTTCAAGAACTTTTTGAAGAATCAAGAAAAACGATTCTCAAAATAAAAATTTGAAATCTGAAAATCTAGAGCTTGTGCAGAAAAATGAAAAACTCAGTATTGAAATTTCTGAGTTGAAAAAGAAAAAATTTATGATTGCTTCTGAAATCTCTTCTACTAGCTCCAAGACTAAAAATCTTCAAGTAGAAATTTCAGAATTAAAGAGTAAAAGTGAAAACCTTATGAAAACGGTTTTCAAGTTTATCAAAGGAAAAGAGAACCTGGATAAACTCCTATCCTCTCAAAAAATCTTTTTTTACAAAAATGGTATTGGTTACTCTCACATGAATAAACCTTCTTGTTTAAATAAAAAGACTGTTTTTGTCAAAGGTTATGCTGAACCTAAGCAGGAGTATTACAACTTTCATACTATGTACTCCTCTAAAGTTATAGACAAACCCAAATCAAAATGGATATGGGTTCCAAAGTTTAACAAAAAGGAACCCGATTGGGTACCACAAAGAATTTTTACTTGATGTTTTGCAGGCTCCAAAGAAGAAGAACAGATGGATACTAGACAGTGGATGTTCAAAACACATGACAGGACATCCAGATCTTTTTGATGTTCTTCATCATAAAGAAGGAGGAACTGTCACCTTTGGAGATAACAACAAAGGTCTGATAATTGGTATTGGCAATATTGGTAATATCGATAAACCTCTTATCAAAGATGTTCTCCTTGTTAAAGGCTTAAAACATAACCTCTTAAGTATAAGTCAAATGTGTGACACAGGTTATAATGTTAGCTTTAAACATGATGTATGCCTTATAGCAGACACCAACGAAAATATTATCTTAAAAGGAATAAGAAGAAATAATATTTATGAATTATACCTAAAGAATATTACTGAACACTGCCTTATAGCTAATAATGACACTCAAAATTTATGGCACATGAGAATGGGTCATGTCAACTCAAAATACATGTCTAAATTAGCTAAAAACAATTTAGTACGTGGGTTACCTAAAATATAATTTAAAAATGACTATTTTTGTGATGCATGTCAACTAGGAAAAATGTCAAAATCATCCTTCAAATCAAAAATTATTTTTTAAAGTAAAAGACCTTTAGAGCTTCTCCACCTGGATCTTTTTGGTCCTTCTAGAGTAGCTAATCTTAATCATAATAAATATGCTTTTGTCATTGTAGATGATTACTCAAGATTTACTTGGGTAATATTTTTGAAAAATAAAAGTTATATGTTTTATGAATTTGAAATTTTATATAAAAAGTTACAAAATGAAAAATCTTCTTCTATTATCAAAATTCGTAGTGACCATGGAGGAGAATTTGATAATGATCTTTGTAAATTTTTGTAACTTGCATGGTATATCACATAATTTTGCCTTTCCTAGAGCTGCACCTCAAAATGGTGTAGTAGAAAGAAAGAATAGAACCCTTCAGGAATCTGCTAGAACTATGCTCTAACATAATAACCTTGCTAAATATTTTTGGGTAGAAGTTGTTAATACTGCATGCTATATATCAAATAGAGTTCTTATCAGGCCCTTATTAAATAAAACTCCTTATGAATTATTCTATGACAGAACTCCAAGGATAAACTACTTTAAAGTCTTTGAGTGTAAATGTTTTATCCTTAACACAAAAGATAGCCTTGATAAATTTGATGCTAAATTTGTTGAAGGCATATTCTTAGGATATTCAAGTCATAGTAAAGCATACAGAGTTTTTAATAAGAGTTCAAATACTATTCAAGAATCTATGCATGTCAGTTTTTGTAAATTTATTGATCAATCTGTTCATAAGCAGACTAACGATGATGACGTTGAAAGTACAGATTTATTCTTAGATAACACAGCTAAACCCAATGAAGATGATCTTTAAAGAACTTTTGCCGAAATCAGAGATCATCCTCAAAAGCAGATTTTGGGAGACCTGACCAAGAGGGTTCAAACTAGAGCTCAGATGGAACGGATTGCAAACATGGCATTCATTTCTCAACTTGAACCAAAGAAGATTGATGAAGCCATCATCGATGAGTTCTAGATGCTAGCCATGACTGAAGAACTGAATCAATTCCAAAGAAATGATGTTTGGGATCTTGTACCAAGACCAAAAGATCATCAGATCATTGAGACAAGATGGATCTTCAGAAACAAGCTAGATGAAACAGGTAATGTTATAAGAAACAAGGCAAGGCTAGTAGCTTAAGGATACAACCAGGAGGAAGGTATTGATTTTGATGAAACATTTGCTCATGTTGCTAGACTTGAATCTATTAGAATGTTTTTAGCATATGCAAGCTATATGAATTTCAAACTATATCAAATGGATGTTAAAAGTGCTTTTCTAAATGGTTTTATGAATGAAGAAGTTTATGTAAAACAACCTCCAGGTTTTGAAAATAAAAAATTTCCTGATCATGTTTTCAAACTAAAACATGCTTTATATGGATTAAAACAAGCACCTCGTGCTTGGTATGACAGACTTAAAACCTTTTTATTAAAAACCGGATTTTCTGTAGGCAAAGCAGATTTGTAAAAATAGTGAATGATCATACCCTAATCGTTCAAATTTATGTGGACGATATCATCTTTGGATCTACTGACAGCAGTCTTTGTGAAGAATTTTCTAAGTCCATGCAGAAAGAATTCGAAATGAGTATGATGGGAGAACTCACATACTTTCTTGGACTGCATATTAAGCAAACCAAGGATGGAGTCTTCATCAATCAGTCTAAGTATGCTCATGAACTTCTGAAAAGGTTCAACATGAACTCAACTGCTTCAAAGAATACTCCTATGAGCACAACTACTGTATTGGATAGAGATGAAGATGGTAAGACTGTGGATACAAAGTTATACAAAGGTATGATAGGATCACTACTGTATTTAACTGCTAGTCGTCCAGATATCATGTTCACTGTTTGCTTGTGTGCTAGATTTTAGTCAAGTCCAAAAGAATCACATCTTAAAGCTGTAAAAAGAATAATAAGATATCTAAAAGACACAGTTGATTTTGGGTTATTTTATTCAAAATCATCTACATTTGATTTAATCTCATACAGTGATGTTGACTTCGCTGGAAGTAAATCTAACAGAAAAAGCACAAGTGGAACATGTCATATGCTAGGGCACTCACTAGTTTCATGGTTCAGTAAGAAACAAAACTGTGTATCATTATCAACTATTGAAGCTGAATACATAGCTGCAAGGCTAGCATGTACACAGGTCATCTGGATGAAACAAACCTTAAAAGATTTTGGTTTAAAATTTGAAAATACAACTATTTTCTGTGACAACACTAGTGCTATAAACTTATCTAAAAATCCTATTTTACATTCTCGAACTAAGCACATTCAAATTAGACACCACTTTTTAAGAGAACAAGTCCTAAACAACATAATCAAACTAGAATTTATTCCCACTAATAAACAATTAGCAGACATTTTCACTAAACCATTAAAAAATGAAGACTTTATAAAAATTAGGAGAGAATTAGGAATATGTAAATTAAGTGATTTATAAAATATAGAAGGATTAGTTTACTCGAGTTCACCTTTACAAAATATTAAAATATAATCTTTACCTGACAAAATTCATCTTAACCAAAGATTAACAAGTAAGAATGATAAAAACACTTTATGTGAAATCTTGTTTTCTTTTACAAATTATTTTTGTCATAATCGAGTGTTTGCATTTATTACTATTTTTTTATATTTTGTCATCATTCCATTCACCACCTTTTTCAAAATTGAAAAAGAGCCTTTCATATTTCATGTACATCATAAAGTTTTTCTTTTAAATTAATGCTTTATGTCATCTTTTATATATCATATCTCAAAGTACAATCTACTTTTTGTCCTATCATCTTTCACACTTTTCTCTAAAAAAAATAATCCATAAAAAGACTCCTTCTCGACAAACTTGTCTTTCATCTTCTTTTTTAATTATTATATGTTCTTTTCATTAGTACCATTAGTATCATCTTTCTCTCTCTCTCATACGAAATATGCCTCCATTCTTTTCAATCCGTGACTTTGACTCCTTTACAAGTTTAGAAAAACTTAATTTTATTCTCCAAAAACTATGAACTCCCTCCAATCGAGTTTCTTTAAAATATGTTTATCAAATAAACATTAATTCATGTCAATCATAACTTTACTTTATGTCATTCATCTCATATCAATCATGAATTTTTTTTGTTTTTTTTTCATTCCTATCCTACTCGAAAATCCATATATGTCATCACCTTTTTCTTTATGTCTACTCTTACTCCTTTCACGCATATCCATAAAAACTACTTCTTATATAAGCAATCATTACCTTTCACTCATGAATTTCTTTTGTCTTCTAAATTCATCTCTCACGAATATATAATTTATTCTCATAAAGTAAAAATATTATTTAAAGTTGTTTGTTTTATTAGGCCATTATTTATCTCACATGATAACACTCTTACACACCTTCCTTTCACGAATTTCTCATCTTATCACATCTTCACATGAAAATCTTTAAAATCCATGGATCAAAATTCACATCGTGAAACACACCTCTTTGACTCTATTCTTCTATCATATTTTTATCGCACTTCACAATTCGATGAACTCTCCTCTATCAAAAATCTCCTTATATAGAAATTTTTTTGTCATCTTTCCTAATATAATATACTCTCATCAACACTATCTTCCAAAGAATGATTTGACCTATCATTCACAAGAACCTTAAGTTACAACTCACGAATTCTCCTTTCAACTAAAATCTAAATTTCATTCACTTCAAGTGTCACTCACTTCTTATCATAATAATTTTCTTCTCTCTATTTAATGAAATGATTCTTTCCTCACCAATTCGTTCGAATACTTCTATCATCCTTCAAGCTATTACTCTCTTCAAGTTCTTATTTCCTTCAAAACTTCACATTTTCTCAAGATTACTTGAAATGACATCCTCTTCAACATCCTCTGATGTCAACATGATTGAAACAGCTGAATTGAGATATCCAGATCTCATTCACCACTTTCACTCCATCAACTCTCTGCCAATTCAAACCGGTCAACTAGTTCACCTTGAAGCATTCCCCTCATTTGACCTACAAACCTCCCTTTCGGATTTTGTTCATATTTTAGCATCTTCCCAATCTATGACTATTTATCCTCAACTTATCAAAATTTTCTACACAAATCTTTTAGTCGACCATGACCATTCAACTATCAATTTTATGGTTCATGGAAAAATCATCTCTTTTGACATTCCTCGGTTAGGTTGCATTCTCAATATTTCTTCTTATGGCATTGAACTCCCCAACATAGTTCCTATAGATCGGACTGTGTTTAAGAAGATCCTCCACTTCACTCGTTCAACTCACTTCCTGTGGCATACGAGCAATTTGAAGTCTCATGCTCCGTTATTGTCACAGATCCTCTCATCCAACGTATTCCCTAAATCGTCATCCAAGAGATTCATTGCTAATGAAATCTTTCTTCTTCTCTATGCAATTTTCTGTGCTTTTCCCATAAACTGGTCCAGTATCATCTTTAACAACATGATTAACTTTCGTTCTTATCGCTCTCTTCCTTTTGGGTATTTCATCTACATTATTCTTTAATACTTTCAAGTGCCTCTTCGAACCGATGTCGTCTACTACTCCATCCATACTTTTGATGACTCCTCCCTCCCTGAGGAAGGATCAACTCAACACTTATCTGACGACGAAGGCTATGAAGAAGCAGATCCAACAGCAACTTCTGAACTAGACATCTTCTCAACAATTGTCGATGTTCAGAACACCCAGGATCTCCTTCTGAAGAGTCAAACATCTCTGCATCAAGCCTTCGAATCTTTGAAGATCGGCCAAGATGCTTTGCTTCGGAAGTTTCATCCCACATCCGACTCTGAATGAACATTTTCTATTCATTGGTCTGTAATAACTTTTTTATATACTCTGATCCCCTCCTTTTTGTCCATGACAAAGGGGGAGAAAAACCTGTCTCCTATGATGGAGAAAAGTACTCTGATTTATTTTAAAAAAAAAACTTAAAACTTTTATGTTTTATGCATTTTTATAATATCATTATTATTATGCATATGACTTTTTGACAGAGGGAGCATATTTTGTCATTATCAAAAAGGGGGAGAATGTTGAGAAACTAGGTTTTGCTGACACATAATATGATATACTGTCATATAGGCTTTAATATGATATGATAATATGCCTTCATGAATAATGTTATATTATGACTGAATATGATTTGTTATGTATTTAACAAGTATTTGATGCAAGGTTATTTCACCCAAAAAGGATGGAGACCTCCTGCTCAAGTACAACCTTTGGTACAATCATACTCTCTGAAGAAAAAACTTGATGGGCCATTCATTCTCAAAGATCATCCAAGGAGATCGGCTACTTCAAGATGAAGATTTTTTTCTTCTTTAGAGTCATATGTAACAGAACCTTCAGAAGGATGCATAGTGCATATTTCATATTGCATGCTTTATCATACAAAGCCATCTATTTACAAAAGCTATGTTTCATAAAAGCATACGATATTTCAAAAAGCACCTTTTTGAAAATTAATCATTGTACTTTCTTACAAACTTTTATGAAAAAGGTATTTTGACAAGATATAATAACTCATGATTTCAAAAACATTAATTGTACCTTCTAACATGCATTTGTGAATAAGACAACTTGAAATGAAATAAAAAACTAATGATTTCAAGTATGAAAGAAAAAGACAAAATGAATTTAAGTCATAATACAAAATAGTCTACCTTGAATTGACAATGTAAGAAAACTAATATTATTATATTGTGTTTGGAAAAGACTTTAGTTACTTTATACAACTCAAGAATGTCGACTTACTTAAAGTCATCATTCTTTCTGTAAACATTAAATACCACCTCAAAAGCATTTAAGAAATAACTATTTATTTAAACCCCACTCAAGAATGTCGACTTACTTAAAGTCATCATTCTTTCTGTAGACATTAAATAACACCTCATAAAGCATTTTGAGAAATGACCATTTACAAATAATGTACTCAACAAAGCATTTATTGTACTTACATACATTTAAGTAAAGAAGTGACGATTTCTAATAAAAATACTAATATACTACAAATCATTAAATTGAATAAAGACAAAACTGCATGATGATTTACAATCCAACGTTCAATGTACTACAAATCATTTATTATAAGAATAGACCTTTTACAAAATATATCACACCTAAAATACTACAACGAATAGTGTACCCCAAATGCTACACTTATAGAAAGAAGACTTTTTCGAAAATACAATACAGTACACATATCTGTTTACACAAAGTTGTTTTTGAAATGACTTGACATCTCATATTCCAAAAGGACAATCATTTCAAAAAGGCAACGACTATTTTCTGGAGGCTATATAAACACAAACAAAATAGTTTTTCAAAACAAGACATGTGAGCTTACAACGAGAAAAATTCCTATTCGATATTTGAAAAGAGAGCCTAGAAAAAGAAAAAGAAAAGAAAGAGAAAAAGTCAAGAATAGATCTTTGACAAAGAGTATTATCTGAGTGAAAAGAACAGAATATTCTAAGAATCCTTCATTCGTGCATTCATATCATTCTGAAGGTTCTATAGGAAGTATTGTAACTTTCTGATATTCACTGTATCCCTTCTCTGTTGAGAGAAGTAGACCTCTGTGAAAGAGGGTGTTTTCCTTCTCTGTTGAGAGAAGTAGACCTTTGGAAAAGAAGGTGTTTTCCTTCTCTGTTGAGAGAAGAAGACCTCTGAGGAAGAGGGTGTTGTACTATTTATCCGGTAACTCGGATGTTATAGTGAAAGGCTCAAGTATTTTGCTTGGGGACTGGATGTAGGTCAGTGACGTGATCGAACCAGTATAAATCTTGTGTTTTGTGTTTTGTGCCTTATTGCATTAATATCCTTTTTAATTTATCGATATATTTCATATTTCACTATTCACCCCCCCCCCCCTCTAGTGGAATTTCAAAAAGCTCCTATGTTTTTGTTAGACCTAAAAGGTAGGTGGTAACGTGGGGAGTTATCACTTGCCAAAGGAATCTTCAAAAAAAACTAAGATCTCTCACCTTTTCCATGATTTTAGGGGAGCTCTCACCACAAGAGTAGGAAGGGTACCACAAAAGAAAAGAAGTGTGGTTGAAAAATCAAATGCACCATTGAAGGGGAAGGGCGACTTAGGAAAAGTGAGTGAGATGGAAAATCGTCTATGAGTGGAACTGTTTCCATTTTTTTCAAAAAAACTTGGAAGCCCTTACTATGAGGAGATAATATAGGGAGGGGAGAACCTCCTTAGCAAATCGTGAATCATGATTTGCTCTCCCTTCCTTTCTCTCTCTCTCTTCCACTCTCTTTCTTCTCTCTCTCTCTCTAAACCTCCATAGCCTCCATTTTTTCTCATTGAGTCCCTTTCTCACCTTACGTGAAACTTTAACCGAAAAGGAAGGAAGCAATGTCATTTTGCGGGCATGATTCTTCGAACTAAGGTAAGGGGCAATATATTCTTTATGTGTGTGTGATGGGACCTGTAGCATAAATATATTGCATACTTATTGCAACCTTGTACAACCATGGGTCTTAGCCATGGATGATGAAGGTGGCTTCCAAACCTGGTAGGTGAATACACTTGAGGCAATCACTCCCTTGGCAGTATTAATAGATCCAGGGGATGAGATGAATGTGCAGATCTAGGGTGGGGATCATAGATCTGCACATTATCGAAATTTTGGACAATCGGTAAAACAGTCAGTCCAAGAACTAGTTCAGGTTTGTACCAAACTGGCAGATGATGCTTAAAAAAAATATTCTTAAGAAACATGCAGTAGGGACGGTGATTAAAAATGCATGGACCCCATGCTTTAATGACCTGTATACATCTATGTATTCCTTTGAATAACAACCTTTTTTTTTAAACAGAGATTGATGCTTTAACAAGAATAACTTGCATGCATACAACATGTATCGAACATGGGTTTGCAAAATATCATTCGTGTAAACATTTTCATCTAGTGTCTACTATATTGTAGACCCTCAATTGGCCCTAACTAATACCAACGTGCAAGCATTTCAGGCAAGTTATATTAAGTGCCAAAAAAAAAACTCTTTGCCATATCTGTGAAAAATAACGTGAATAGAAAGAAAAGAAAAATGATGGGCAGTCTTCAAGGCTGTAACTATGGCCATAACTCATCTTCTCATGCAGGTCTTTCTTTTTCATATAACGTTCTGGATTTGTTTTAAGTGCTATTTCAAAATTTTGATTTTCTTTTTAAAAGTTGTCATGTAGGAAATAATATTAGAATGCTATGTTTTGTTTTAGAAAACAAAAACATTGAGGTTTATTGAGACCAAGGGTAATGTTAGTGAATTAACACACTTCGGCCTGCCATTATACTTTAACTCGAAACATTGCAATTTATAGGGGAAAAAATGCATAACTTAGTGTAAACTGGCTTGGGTTTGCTAATATTCGGGTTGTTTGGGTGTTGACGCAGGCCACGCCTGCCCATGATATACACAACACACTAAAACTATTGTGTGGGCCAGTGGGCAGTCAAGGTTGTAGGTGCAACAAACTGAGGTCGGCCTCACCCCAGCTTGCAAAATCGCCTTGGTCACAAGCAAGGTGCGACCTTGGTGGCACGGTAAGTAAGACAGCGTGCAGGTGTACGATAATATATATCCTATGTATACTTTAAATATATACATATACATATTTGAAAATCATTCCAACATATCCAGCGATATATACATTCAAAAAAAGGGTAACGGGTCAGACCAATTACAAATTGGGAATGGGTATGTCCATTTCCAATTGTCCTGGTAGGAGCCGTGAATGCACACCACCTTGTCTTGGGATGATTGCAAGACTCAATGGTATGAGTTTTATGACTGGTAGGGGTCTACCAAACTCCAGCTTTTCTTCATCAATATATATATATATAAAGGTGAAATTGTGAATCCAAGACTAGCAATGCGCACAAGTAAGCGTTTATGAATCCATGAATGATATGCGTGTGAGTATGTGAATCTGTATGTCCACACACAAGAGTGTTTGAGAAATTTAGTTGATAGCTTCCATCCGGATGGAATAATGTCTGCTGAACACGACAGACTGGGTTTATTGTGTTAAGCCGAATGGCAGCTGCCGCTACACCCTTGTAGGCACAGCAAGCTGGGATCAAACGATCCCAACTCCTCACTAACAACCAGTGACCGAAAGGGTATGCTACCCTGTCAACATTCCCAGTGGCTGCCATGGATTATCGGCTTGTCTATGACTCAGGGCAGTCCAAATACAGTCTAAAGAGTATATATATATTATTTTGAGAAACAAAAAGGTTCATTACGGTCTTATAAACGATAAAAGCTTGAATTTGTGAAACCTCAAGTGTATACGTATTCTTGTCTATTTGTCAATCTAAAAGAAATATAGAAATTTGGATTGTTTTGACCATTATAGTGTACGCAAACATGCTTTTGCAAAAGTTGCATTTTTACATTGTTTGTTTCGGAAATGAATGTTTATCTCATTCTTGAGTTGCGAAATGCCAATTATACTTGTTATTTTCCCTACAAATGAAATGTGTGTTACAATTGAGATTCATTATTATGCACATACTCAGTGTAGGTCTGAAATGCATTGATGTGCACATATATTGGTTATGGAAAAAGCTCACTTTAGTGCACATGTTTAAAGAGCATGATGATTTTATTATATGCTTATGAAAAGAAAGTTGTGTCAACGAATGTGGCAAATAAATGAGATATCAATGACGTATTCATGTTGCACATGGTATTGTATGTGCTTGATATATGATTGTTGTGATCAACGTTCA
The DNA here is from genome assembly GCF_984573655.1 of Nuphar pumila. Taxonomy (NCBI): domain Eukaryota; kingdom Viridiplantae; phylum Streptophyta; class Magnoliopsida; order Nymphaeales; family Nymphaeaceae; genus Nuphar; species Nuphar pumila. The sequence continues at coordinate 52,713,747 of NC_143254.1, forward strand.
ATGCATGAACCACACATTGTTAAATGCATATGTTGTGATAATTGCATCATCAAGAAAGATTATAGGTGCATGATAGCATAAAATTGAAACTGAGCATGCAAAACCCTTGTGGCACCGTATGGGCACTTATGATGTTAAGGAACTCACGTATAAATTGAATGGTGATTACGTGGGAATGTTATGACATGTCTTGTGCCGATAGATATATGCTTGTTATACAAAAAACAAATTGCTTAAAAAAGGGCATTTGTCATGTCATGATCATGAAAAAGCTCAAAATTGAGCTTGCGGGACCATTGTAGTGTCATACGAGCACTTATGAAAAGTTGCACTTGAGACATGCCATAAGAGTGCATGGTTAGTGGGGTACTAAACGTACACCCGAGCTCAGAAATAAAACTTTAAGATGCTGAAAGTATAAGTACTCGACTCAGAGTTGAGCCAAAATTATGATAAATTATGGTTGGTGCCTATTGGGCATTCGATGGGTAATGTACATACACTGAGATCACCTCGAGTGTGGGTTGGGATTTTGGAAATTTTTTGTGATGCAATGACTAGCACAAAGAAACAAACGAAAAATGTAATATATGCACACATAACCTAAATGTGGGATTCTGGGTATACCTGAAAGACGGTATATGTTATTGGTTTCCCGACTGAGTATACCTAAAAATGGTATATGTTACTAGTTTTCCAGGATTCTGAGTACACCTGAAAGACGGTGTATGTTACCAGACTCATGGTCTACCTTAGAGAGGGTAGGTGGTACAAGCTTCATGGGACATTCAAGTTTTTGTGAGAGCTAGACGTCTCACCCGGTCCCTAGTCCACGGAGTTAAGGGGTCAGGACTACCAATGCATCCTAAGTGGTAGATCCAAGTCTTATGCAGAAGTTATCATAGTGCATCTTATTTCTAGTTCTAGCCATTGGGGAGTATTCTTTCGGTCAGGGACCGTCCCCTTTGGACCTCCGTACGGCTAGTCACACAGGGTATTAATTGAAAAAGGCATAATAAACCCTCGTGTGGTCTCGGTCCGCTACGATGTCTATGTATGTGTGTACCTATAGAGTAATTAACAAGAGAAACATAAAGTCAGTACACTTTTAAAAGTCTTCAAGTATATACACAATACTTGTTGTTGCATTTGTTATAGTATGATTGTGATTCACTCATATGATGCATAGCTCAGCAATATTTTCCTCTATATTCAAAAGTGATAATCTAAATGTGATTCTTTCATATATTATGTCATTCATGGATGTCTTTCTTTTATGTAATCAATCATGAATACTTGAATTTAGTGAACTGTACATTCAGAACTTGTGTAAATGTTTGTCATTTCTTATATCAACGTGTTGCACATATACTTGTACACATGACACTGGCACATTCATATAGATATTATGCTTCTTACTCAGACGGGGTAGTCTGACCCCTTCTGAATTAGTATTTTTCAAAAAACAAGTAAAAATGGGCAATTGCAGTCGTCGTGCGGACGGGCCATGAGACCATATCTTTTTTGGATGTCCTGAGGAACTCTGACTTTAATAAATTCATTAAATTTGTCATTTATGACTTGTAAAATTTCAAGGCAAGATTTTTTAATGTTATTGAATGTGTGCTATCACTTGTAACCCGCCCAAATTATTTGACTGAGAGATTAATAAAACATTTTTGTTGTGGTTTTAGAAAAAAAAATTATTCCAATATTTTTGAGTTAAATATTTGGGGCATTACACAGACTATGGTAATGTATTGATCAGTCTATGCTTAATTTATTGTCTTCTGATTTGTTTTTGTGTTTACATTATCACAAAAACTGAATTTGAAATACTCAGACTAGGGTAATGTTTTGACCAGCCTCTGCTTGAATCTACCATAGATCCTAATTTAAAACACTTAGATTATCACATGTTTCACATGGAGGGGTTGGCACATGATGATTTATGATAACATAGTAGCATAAACAGAATGTATAGGGGGCTAATTAAAATGTAATAAGCAGGTGTTGGTGTCTGTAAATGTAAATTCAAATTACATGTTTGCATCCTCTGTATCTTTATACATTATGAAAATAGATGGTTGTGAAGCTACGATAGCTAAAATGTCTGCATAGATGAGTAATATTAGAGCCCAACTGGTTAAATAATATTGTGGTATCCAAAATGGGTAATTTACTAAGTTGGTTATTGTTGGGGGACCTGGACTACCAATGTGTTATAGGCAATAGCTCTTTGTTCTTCTGTAAAAGGTAGGGATGCATCATGTTTTGTTTGGGCATTTGGGAGATTTTCTCAGTTATTGACCGCTCCTTTTAAGAATTATAGTTTTAGTTAGAATATTTGGGTTAATAAAACACCAATGAATAATAAACCCCTGAATGTTCTCTTATGTTATGGTTGTCTTAGCCCGCGTGTACCCACAGGATAATTAAAGATAAATATTTGAATTAGATCATATTAGGTATCACATCTGAGTAAGTAGTGACAGATTTACAATTGTACACATAAACAATTACTTTTGACATGTGGGCATTTACTTTTAGCCTGCAATGAAATCTATGGTTATGAGATGTTTAAATTTTGCTAATGTTGTTACCTATTAGTTAGTTTTCATAAACCGTTGTTGTCATAGTGTAGAATCTTTACTTATTCATGTATATGCTGAAAATCTCACATGGCACCCACATCACATACTTGACACATGATATACCTGCAAGAAAAATTACAGTATTTTCTACTTATACAGTTGTAGTCTAATTTCTATAAATTTACCATTTTCAGGTAAAGAATAGAGTTTATGAGCGGCTGTAGGATAAGGCTTCGATCGAGATTTGATTTACTGTTCTTGGGATAGTTTGATTTTCTCTTGATTTATTAGTTCATGTCATTGAAACTCTGATGTCATTATTTATTTGATAATGAAATAAAATAAGTGATATTGCTTGCTCTCTATTGTAATATTTCATAATGTTTAAGCTTATAGTATTAATTATTTTCGTTGTTATATACAAAAAAAACCTCAAAATTTGGGTTAAAAGTTTTGGGGCGTTACAGTTATGGTATCAGAGCCTGAGAACAATAAATCAAAGATCACGGTCATGCAACACCCTGCAAGTGTTCTGTGAGTATATTTCATTTTTATAATGTATGTTACTTACATATTTCTTTACAGTATATATATATGTGTATACATATACTTTGAATAATTGTAGGAATAATACAATTTATAAACTATAACCATTGGTACTTATTGAAAATTTTACTAGATGTATCAACAAGCAAACGCTAGTACAAGCGCAGGCAATGAATGGCAGGAGCAGAGGGGTTTCATGATAGAAACTCTCAGTAGTCTGGCTCAGACAATGAACACACAACTGTGCAACCAGACGGAACTAGTCGTGGCCATCAACGGAAGTCACAATACTGGCACAATCACATATGAGAAATTCCTCAAGTTGAATCTGCCAACTTTTTTGGAAAGGCTGACCTAGAGTTAGCCGAGAGCTGGATCGTAGAGACGGAGTGAGCTTTTCGGGTTTTGTCTATCTCTGAGGATAAGCAGATAGACTTTGGTACCCACCGCTTGACGAAAAATTCACAGAAGTGGTGGGATACAACCCAAACAGTCCACTTTGTCGGGATGGAACCTATTCCATGTAAAATTTTCAAGGAAGCATTTTTAGAGACATACTTTCCCCAGTATGCTCGCAACAAGAAGCAATAGGAGTTCCTGGAGCTGGCCCAGGGAAATATGAGTCTGGTGGATTATACTACGAAATTTTGGAGTTTGGAGCGATACTGTCTAAACTTGTTCGCAAATGATAAAGCCAAGGCAACCAAGTATGTCTGTGGACTCAAGGACCGATTACAATCCTGAGTGATGACTAATTTGCCATCCACCCTTGCACAGGTTATTGAAGTAGCCACTACGCTAAACAAAGATTGGGAGCAATCCAGGAAGGATCAGAAGGGCACATCGTGGAAGCGGGGAGCCAAATCGCAGCAGCACTAGGGTGGCAAGAAGCACCAGCCACTTCATAAGAAGCAGAGGTACAATGGTGGTGATCGTCCTCCACAGCACCAGGGATAGAATCGGGTTTGCCCAAAGTGCAATCGG